>NC_053023.1:208933874-209120594 GCF_003073215.2 Triticum urartu | reverse complement strand
GAATTCTCTGTTGATCCTGAGATAATTACTTTAGTTGAATCTGATCCTTTCTATGTCTATGAATCTGAAACTTTTGTGGCACATCTTACTAAATTAAATGATATAGCTACCCTGTTCACTAATGATGAGAAAACTCGCTATTATTATATCCTTAAATTATTTCCGTTCTCATTAAAGGGTGATGCTAAGACATGGATTAATTCTCTTGATCCTGGTTGTGTGCATAGTCCCCAGGATATGATTTATTACTTCTCTGCTAAATATTTCCCTGCTCATAAGAAACAAGCTGCTTTAAGGGAAATATATAATTTTGTGCAAATTGAAGAAGAGAGTCTCCCACAAGCTTGGGGGAGGCTTCTCCAATTACTTAATGCTTTGCCTGATCATCCTCTTAAGAAAAATGAAATACTTGATATCTTTTATAATGGACTAACCGATGCTTCCAGAGACCACCTGGATAGTTGTGCTGGTTGTGTTTACAGGGAAAAAACACTAGATGAAGCTGAAATTCTATTGAATAATATGTTGACTAATGAAAATAATTGGACACTTCCTGATCCAATCCATGATCCAATTCCTGAACCAACTCCTGAGCCAACTCCGAAGAAAAGGGGTATTCTATTTCTCAGTCCTGAAGATATGCAAGAGGCAAAGAAATCCATGAAAGAAAAATGTATTAAAGCTGAAGATGTTAAGAATTTACCTCCTATTGAAGAAATACATGGTCTTAATTAGCGCCTGTTGAAGAAACACATGGTCTTGATAACCCGACACAGGTAGTAAAGGTAAATTATCTCTATAGATATGATAAATCTGAAATCCCTCCTACTAAGTTTGCTAGCCAATGCTTAGATGAGTTTGATAACTTTATGGTTAAGCAACAAGATTTTAATGCTTATGTTGGTAGAAAATTGAAACATAATGCTTATATGATTGAACACTTGAGTGATTATATGGCTAATATTAAAGGTTAACTAAAACTTATTAATAAACATGCTTCTATGGTTACCACTCAACTAGAACAAGTACTTAAAGCTCAGAATGATTTGCTCAATGAATTAAATAGTAAGAAAAATGATAATGCTGTTAGAGTTATGACTAGAGGTGGTAAAATGTCTCAGGAACCTTTGTATCCTGAGGGCCATTCTAAGAGAATTGAGCAAGATTCTGAGAGAAATAATATTGATGCACCTAGTCCTTCTAAGAGGAAGAAAAAGTAAAATGATAGGACTTTGCATGCTTCTAGTGAACCTGTTGTTGACACACCCGAGAATCCTGGTGATATTTATATTTCTGATGCTGAAACACAATCTGGTAATGAGCATGAACCTAGTGATAATGTTAATAATGATGTTCATGTTAATGCTCAACCTAGTAATGACAATGAAGTAGAGATTGAACCTGCTGTTGATCTTGATAACCCACAATCAAAGAATCAACGTTATGATAAGAGAGACTTTTTTGCTAGGAAGCACGGTAAAGAAAGAGAACCATGGGTTCAGAAACCCATGCCTTTTACTCCTAAACCATCCAAGAAAAAGGATGATGAGGATTTTGAGCGCTTTGCTGAAATGATTAGACCTATCTTTTTGCGTATGCGTTTGACTGATATGCTTAAAATGAATCCTTATGCTAAATATATGAAAGATATTGTTACTACTAAAAGAAAGATACCGGAAGCTCAAATTTCCGCCATGCTTGCTAATTACACTTTTAAGGGTGGAATACCTAAGAAACTAGGAGATCCCAGAGTACCAACTATACCATGCTCCATTAAAAGAACCTATGTTAAAACTGCTTTATGTGATTTTGGAGCCGGTGTTAGTGTTATGCCTCCCTCTTTATATCGTAGACTTGATTTGAATAAGTTGACACCTACTGAAATATCTTTGCAAATGGCTGATAAATCAACAGCTATACCTGTCGGTATTTGTGAGGATGTGCCTGTTGTGGTTGCAAACGTTACTATTTTAACGGACTTTGTTATTCTTGATATTCCCGAGAACGATAGTATGTCTATTATTCTTGGAAGACCCTTTTTGAATACTGCAGGGGCTGTTATTGATTGCACCAAAGGCAATGTCACTTTTCAAGTTAACGGTAATGAGCATACGGTACACTTTGTGAGGAAACAACCTCAAGTCCACAGTATCAATTCTATTGGAAAACTTTCAACAATTACTATTGGAGATTTTGAATTTCATCTTCCTATTGTCAGGAAGAAATATGATATTCTTGTTGTTGGGGACATTCATATCCCCGTTAAGGTAACCTAGTGTTATTCGAAAATTCTCCAGTTCCATGTTATTCAGAATGAGTTTGTTAACAAGACCTGATCAACCTTGTTAGTGGATTCCTTTTGATGAGAATGAGATGGATGAATTTAGAAAACACAACTCTCTGTACCCTCTTTTTACTCTCTATTATTTAGTTGAAATAAAGAAAAAATAGTATATTATGTCTGTTTTCTGAATTATCAATGCAATAAAAATACCCCGAAAACAAAAGTTCTCCAAATGCCCTGAAAATTAAATATGATTTTTTCTAGAATATTTGAGAATATCTGGCACTGAGAACACAGCAGGGGGAGCAAGCACCTGACCACGAGGGTCCAGGGCGCGCCCTACCCCCTGGGCGCGCCCCCTGCCTCGTGGGCCCATGATGGATCCCCTCCACTTATTCCAGCTACCACACACTCCTTCTTCCTCCCAAAAAAATCACCAACCAGCTCAAACCCGAGTCCAAGCTCATTTTGCTGCCATTTTCGATCTCCTTGCTCAAAGCTCCATTCAAAAAACTGCTTTGGGGGATTGTTCCTTGGTATGTGACTCCTCCAATGGTCCAATTAGTTTTTGTTCTAGTGCTTTATTCCTTGCATATTTTTGCTGCTTAGGTGACCCTATTCTTGAGCTTGCATGTCAAATTTATATGGTCAAAAGTAGTTTTGATGCATGATATTGCCTCTAGGCACTTGTAGGAGTAGTTGCTATCAATTTTGTTGAGTTTGGTTCACTTTTATTTTGAAGTTACTAAAAAATTTAGAAATTTTCAGAAAAAGATGAAGATATTTTTGAGGGGCTCATCGAGCCGAAGGTCGAAGGATAAGAAAAGTGAGGAGGATAAGAGGCCCAAATATAATCTTCCTCGCACCACAGAGGTTCGGCCATGTGAATGGCCTTGTGATGATTTCTTGAGAGCAGCCGGGATTTATGATGATTTCTATGAATTGGCTGAGAATGCAGGCCTCACCGCCTTCCTCCACGACCAAAGATAACAGTATCTCTTACTCACCAATATCTTTGTGCAAAACTTTCATTTCCATGCTAGGAGCTCACCACATACGGTGGAATTTTATTTATATGATGAGCATAAGGAGATGTCACTTCGTGATTTTTGTCGGGTTTGTTTGATCCCTTTCGAGGGCAGCATAGAGGAACCACATCGTGACGATGTGGATGGGTTTATTGATACCATTGATGTAGGGGAAACGAGGAAGGTTTCAGACGCACGAATTACTAGCATACACTTTCTTGTATGGGCGTGGAAACTGTGGAAACCTGAGTTCCCCTGATATTGTTATTTTGTTCCATGCCTTATTTCGTGATGACACATTCAGTATGGGCGCTATTGTTGCAAAGTGGTTAAATCTTAACTGTACTAAGGGCCCCGTCCTTGGAGGCATCTTCGCCTCGCGCCTCGCTGCACACTTTAACATACCTATTAGGCATTATGAGAAGGAAGAGAAGTTGATGCCTCCTGTTTATCTAGATTATAAGAGTATGGTAGCGCATGATTTTATTGTTAATAATAGGGAAAAGGCGCTTAAGTACAAATTAATATTTGGTAAAAATCATCCTGAGACTATTACCTTGCCTGCTCCTTCCTTGTTTGATTTATCTACATGCAAGTACCTTGTTCCGTTGGAGGCCATTCACGCCTACCGGAACCCTACATCAGCTACAGAGCTAGAGCCGGAACCACAATTTAATCCTCCACGACAGTCTGATTACCAGTGGGATCCGGAGGTGATTGCCAACTAGTGGCAATCGGAGGCTTCTTCACAGTACGACCCCAACTATTACTTTGGATATCCGCCAGGCCAGCCATGGCCATAGACCAACTTAGGCCAAAAGCCTAAGCTTGGGGGAGTACGTATTTCTCACCGAGATTACATTCATGTTCACACACTCATGCTAGTTGTCGGTGTTCATACTTTTTCACTTTATCATCCATGCTAGTTTATTTTCCTTTTTATGCTTTCTTCTTGTGTGTTTAATAAACCTTAAGAAAAACAAAAAAATAGTTGTAAGCTTTTAATTATTTTACTTTCCATGTTTGTAGTAGTAATTAAAAGGAAAAGCCAAAAAGATTTCTCGTTCTTCTTTTGCTTGTTGGGAGCTTTCCCATGTAAATAGTTTTATTTCTTTTCTTGTTCTTTGGGGTTGAGAGGAGAAGACCATGATGACGATGTTAAGTGGCTCTCATATGCATTATTGTTGATCTAACAAAGAGCCCATATTACCTTGTCTTCTCTCTTGAATTGAATGCTTGCAGATTCCAGCTTAGTCCAATGCACGTGCACTATTATTGTTTTCCACACTATTCGGTCATGCAAGTGAAAGGCAATAATGATGATTATATGATGAACTTATTGAGATGAGAAAAGCTGGTATGAACTTGACCTCTCTTGTTTTTGTAAATATGATTAGTTCATCGTTCCTGATTCAGCCTATTATGAATAAACATGTTTGCAATGACAATTAGAGATTATAGTTGCTTATGCCATGCTTAATTAGCTAGGAGCTTATAATGGTTTACCTTGCGTGCCAACATGCTATTAAAATGGTTGTGATGTGGTATGATAGGGTGGTATCCTCTTTTGAACGATTCGAGTGGCTTGACTTGGCATATGTTCACGCATGTAGTTGAAACAAAATCAACATAGCCTCTACGATATTTATGTTCATGGTGCATTATATCCTACTCATGCTTGCAGTCGGTGTTGATTAATTTTAATGCATGTTCATGATAGTTGTCGCTCTCTAGCTGGTCACTTCCTAGTCTTTTGCTAGCCTTCACTTGTACTAAGAGGGAATACTGCTTGTGCATCCAATTCCATAAACTCCAAACTTGGTCCATATGAGTCCACCATACCTACCTATATACGGTATCTACCTGCCGTTCCAAGTAAATTTGTATGTGCCAAACTCTAAACCTTCAAATAAACATTCTGTTTTGTATGCAGGAATAGCTCATGTATCAACTAGGGCTGTCTGTATCTTCCATGTTAGGCGGGTTATTCTCAAGAGGAGTGGACTCCACTCCTCACTCATGAAGGTATCAAAGGTATCACACCCCGAGTATGTTGATTTCAATAGTGATGAGGATGATTTGCTAGGTGATGATGATTTACTTGTTGACAATTCTAGTGATGAAAACTGTGATGAACTTGCTATTAATCATGCTAATCAAGATAAAACGAATGACGATGATAAGAAGGAGATTGAGCGTCTAACTAAAGAACTAAACACTCTTAAGTTAGCTCATGAAACTACCTTGGAAAATCATCGAGAGGTTTTAAAGACTCATGAAAAGTTATGCTTTGAAAAGCACAACCTTGAGCAAGAGCATGGGTTCTTAAAAGCGATCAATGATGATCTTTGCAAGAAAAGTTCTTCTTACATTGCCAAGCGTTTACTCTTGTCTACTTACATGCCACAAGTTAAATCTAGCAAAAAGAGTAAGAAATATTCTTCTTCTAGTAGTAACAATAATCATGCTAAATACAATGTTGTTACTTCTAGTAGTTCTCTTAATTCCACTAATGATTCTCTTAGCCAAGTTACACTTGAGCAAGAAAATAGCTTATTGAAGGGAATTATAGAGAAAGGTGTTTACAAGAGGCTTGCCGGAAGTAAGCAATTTGAGGAAATTGTACGCAAGTAAGGAACACACCGGAAGAATCAAGGAATTGGTTTTGAACGAAAGTTCAATGCCAATGGAGTTGAGTGGGAAGAAGATCAATACCCCAAGACGAAGTTTGTTCCTCAACAAGAGAAGTATGATCCTACTTCTTTCCAAGGAACACAAGCTCAAGATGATCTTCCACCACAAGACCACAAGCAAAAAAGGCAAGGACGAGCTTCAAGAGGAGATTGATGCATTTGAAGAAGCTCCCAAGGCCTTGGCCAAGTGGGTTCCCAAGACTACATCAAGTTTCACTCCATCAAGTATGACAACAACTCCAAGGATTCCCATCAAGATGGTGTGGATCCCGAAGAAAAATAACTAGAGAGTTCTTGAGGGTGACTCCGCCAACATACTTCACTCATATCTTTTGGCAAGGAAATGTGCAAACAACTTTCATATCTTGCACTAGTTCAAGGAGTCACAAACCCTCTTGTTGGTAAGACAAGGGACAAGGTAACCTAATGCTTTCATGGACATCATCTTATGTGAACATCACTCTATGTCTATGGATATCCTTGTTTGTTCCTTGTGGGACTAACCCGTGTAGGTATTGAAAGTGCAACTCACTCCAATGGATTGCTCCAAATGATCTACATCAACATTGAGCATCTACATCTTCAACACCTACATGAAGTCATCATTGACAAAACCCAAGGTTAGTTTATCCCTCTTAGGGGGGATATCACATCTAGGGGGAGCTTTACTCTAATCAATTGAGCTAAAGCAACTCTAATGGTATGAACACAACAATGCTTTATGTAAAAGTGGCAACCCCACTTGTGCTTAAACGATGAGTATGACCTATGATAAAATGTTCTCATTTGACTCCTCAGTCAATATACTCATATATAGATGACCTAGTCATCGCCGATTGCTTGATAGATGTGCTAGAGTGTTTGTGCATGCTTTTCCACATATTTCATTTGCCATTTTATTGTATGAGCATGTTGGTTGCATATTGTACTCATTCGAGGACATCTCCAATTGTTGTTTTGATTGTTTGGCATTTTTCTCTTTTGCCAAGTGGATGGACAAGAATGCCTAAGAACCCCCTCTAGCGATCTATGCTTTTCTCGTCTCAAACTCTATTCATGCTACATCACAAAGTTTGATCAAGTTAGATTCAAACCACTCCGTGTGAGGAGCACTCGGAGTCCCCGATTCGTCATAGACTAAAACTTCCAAAACCTCTTTGTGCATTTCGATATGACCGAGTCATCCACTTCGGTCACACTGAGTTCACTAAGTTGATCTAGGTTTTCCATCTCGGTGCAACCGATTTGAACTTTTCGGTCACACCGAGTTGCAGTAACCGCTCGCGATTCTGCATCTCAGTGCCACCGAGTTGTTCCACTCGGTCACACCGGCAAGATCGGGATATATATACCCACAGATGAGATTTTGGAAATTTCTTCAAACTCCTCAGCCCGCTCATGTGTCCTACTCTGCCTCCTCAGGTCTCCGGATCGTCTCCTCGCCGCCAGCGACCTCCCGCCGCTGGTTTCCATTGCCATCAACGGAAATCTGCTCCATCGTTGTTGCCGTAGCGAACCTCCACCGAACAAGGGTATGGGTTCGACTCTATGTGCTAATTCCTTAACTCCGATTCATAGCACATTGCTTTGCCATGATCATGACCACATATGCAAACAATCCATCCATTGAAAACTTCCTTGAGGTTAG
Source organism: Triticum urartu (assembly GCF_003073215.2). Lineage (NCBI taxonomy): Eukaryota > Viridiplantae > Streptophyta > Magnoliopsida > Poales > Poaceae > Triticum > Triticum urartu. The sequence goes on along the minus strand of NC_053023.1, from coordinate 209,112,941 downwards.
ATTGGATTTAAAACTTTAGGGTTAGGTCTCCGCCGAACTCATCTCGGACTGACCGAATTGTAGAAATCGGTCTCACCGATTTGGCCTAGGCCATAGCACATGCATTTTCAAACTTTTTGGTAACTTGTTGCCAAAGGGGGAGAAATATGTATAGATCATAGGCTTCAAGAGAGAGTGTTTTGCCTTTTATCTCTCTTGCTTTTGGTTGAACCTTTTTATGCGCTTGGTTGATACACTATGTCTTTGTCTGTGTGAGATACTTCTTTGATCATGTGATTGATCATATGCTACCTTAATGCTTGCTTGGATGATATTATCTCTTATATTCCATATATGATCATTCACTTTGCTTGGTGATGAGTGCATGTTTTTAATGTTTATCATTTTGAGCGCTCCACCAAGATGTATGTGACATGGAAGAGTGACCCATGATCCTAATCAATTGTGCATTTGCATTCAAAAGCAAATTTTAAATAATGCACAAATTTAGGGGGAGCTCTTGCTTATCACATACTTCTCAAAGAGCTGATGTATTTCAATCTTATAATCATTTGTCGAAGCTTTGATCTATATGTTGTCATCAATTACCAAAAAAGGGGAGACTGAAAGTGCAACTATCCCTAGGTGGTTTTGGTAATTCCTAACAACATATAGCTCATTGAGCTAATACTATTTCAAGATAAATATTTCAGGAAAGCTCAATGATTGGCATGGCATGGATTAGAAATTTGGACCCCTCAAAATGCTATGGACAAAAGATTGGCTCAAGCTCTAAAGCTCAAGACTATATATTTTACCTTTTAGTGATCCAAGATCACATTGAGTCCATAGGAAAAGCCAATACTATTAAAAGGGGATGAGGTGTTGCTTAATGGTTACTTGCTCAAAATGCTTAGTGATATGCTCCAAAACCCTCAACCACTTTCTCATATGTCCCAAACCAAAAGTCAAACTTGGCCCCACCAAAACTTTCTATCTGGCGCCACCGAGTTCAGTTGACATAGCCACTACCACAAAACCCTAGTCTTTTCGGTCTCACCGATAGGGATCTCGGTCTCACCGAGATGGGATTGTAAACTCTCTATTTCCCTTCGTAACATTTCGTTCCAACCGAAATGAGCGATCGGTCCCACCGAGTTCGCAATGCAAACTCTCTGTTTCCCCTTCATAACGTTTCGGTCTCACCGAGATGAGCGAATCGTTCCCACCGAGTTTGCCTGACCAACTCTCTGGTTAGCTTATTACCAAAATCGGTCCCACTGAGTTTGTGTAATCGGTCTCACCAAGATTACGTTATGCCCTAATCCTAATGAAATCAGTCTCACCGAGTTGACATGTCGGTCCCACCGAAAATACTAACGTTCACATTTTGAACTAAATCGGTCCAACCGAGTTTCATTATTCGGTCCCACCGAGTTTGGTGATTTGTGTGTAACGGTTAGATTTTGTGTGGAGGCTATATATACCCCTCCACCCACTCTTCATTTAAGAGGAGAGCCATCAGAACATGGCTACACTTCCATCATACATTTTTTGAGAGAGAACCACCAACTCATGTGTTGAGGTCAAGATAATCCACTCCAGCCACATAAATCTTGATCTCTAGCCTTCTCCAACTTGCTTTCCACTCAAATCATCTTTCCACCAAATCCAAATCAATGAGAGAGAGAGTTCAGTGTTGGGGAGACTATCATTTGAAGCACAAGAGAAAGGAGGTAATCATCAACACACCGTCTATTACCTTTTGGAGAGTGGTGTCTCCTAGATTGGTTAGGTGTCACTTGGGAGCCTCCGTCAAGATTGTGGAGTTGAACCAAGGAGTTTGTACGGGCAAGGAGATCGCGTACTTCGTGAAGATCTACCCTACCGAGGCAAGTCCTTCATGGGCGATGGCCATGGTGGGATAGACAAGGTTGCTTCTTCGTGGACCCTTCATGGGTGGAGACCTCCGTGGACTCGCGCAACCGTTACCCTTCGTGGGTTGAAGTCTCCATCAACGTGGATGTACGATAGCACCACCAATCATAACCATGCCAAAAATCTCCGTGTCTACATTGCGTTTTCTCCCTCCAAACTCCTCCCTTTACCTTCATGTGCAATGTTTTGCATTCTGCTGCTATACTCTTAGACTTGCATGTGTAGGTTCTTTACTTGACTAGTGCTAAGTTGCTAAAATCTGCCAAGACTTAAAATTGGGAAAAGGCTAGATTTTTATTTGGTCAAGTAGTCTAATCACCCCCCCTCTAGACATACTTTCGATCCGACAAAGGGGCATATATCTACAACAACATAGACATGCAAAATACTACCAGGTACTAAGTTCATGATAAATTATAGTTCAACTAATCATATTACTTAAGAACTCCCACTTAGATAGACATCCCTCTAATCATCTAAGTGATCATGTGATCCATATCAACTAAACCATGTCTGATCATCACGTGAGATAGAGTAGTTTTCAATGGTGAACATCACTATGTTGATCATATCTATTATATGATTCATGCTCGACCTTTCGGTCTCAGTGTTATGAGGCCATATCTGCATATGCTAGGCTCGTCAAGTTTAACCCGAGTATTCTGCTTGTGCAAAACTTGCTTGCACCCGTTGTATGTGAACATAGAGCTTATCACACCCGATCATCATGTGGTGTGTCGGCACGACGAACTGTAGCAACGGTGCATACTCAGGGAGAACACTTATACCTTGAAATTTAGTGAGAGATCATTGAGGGAGTTCTGGACTAAGGGGTCCTCGGTCGTCCGGCCTGTTATCTATGGGCCAGACTGATGGGCTGTGATGATATGAAGACCGAAGACTATACCCGTGTCCGGATGAGACTCTCCTTGGCGTGGAAGGCAAGGTTGGCGAACAACTATGAAGATTCCATCTTATGTAACCGACTCTATGTAACCCTAGATCCCCCCCGGTGTCTATATAAACCAGAGGGTGTAGTCAGGAAAGGATATACTCAATACCTTGGTCATACAAGCTAGACTTCTAGGGTTTAGCCATTATGATCTCGTGGTAGATCAACTCTTGTAATACTCATATTCATCAATATCAATGAAGCAGGACGTAGGGTATTACCTCCATCAAGAGGAGGCCCAGAACCCGCCGTTCACGGACACTGGACGGCCACTTCCTCGTATGACGTATACGTGGTGGATGCACCAAAGGAGCACAACGGCGACGATAAGGAAGACCCAGTTGAGGATAAACCTTCCGAAATACAGTCAAAGTGCCGTCATCAACGGCGCCACTCTAAGTCACGCCGCAGTAAAGACAGCAACACCGGCATAGGAGAAGATGACACTCCGGAAGGTGCCGAAGACAACGAAGACCCCGTCGATAAAGCAAACGAACAAGATGAACGAGAAGATGAGCAGGTTAGTCCTGTTAAATAGGCCACGCACGAAGATTTGGAGGACGATAATTACCTTCCGCTCTCCAAAGATGAGGCGAGCCTCGGCACCAAAGATTTCATCGTGCCCGAGGAACCTCTTGAGAAGGAGCGCTTCAAGCGCCAGCTAATAGCAACGGCAAGGAGCCTGAAAAAGAAGCAGCATCAGCTTCAAGCTGACCAAGACCTGCTCAATGATAAATGGACTGATGTCCTAGCATCCGAAGAATACAATCTCAAGCACCCAACCAAGAGGTACCCAAAGCGCAAATTGCTACCTCAGTTCGACGAGGAGGTGCCGGAGTACATACCATCATCGCACAATACGGCCGATCGACCACCACGTGGTCAGGACAAAACGGCAACTCATGCCGAACAGCAGCCCGCCCCACCTCATCACTTAGGTAGAGGTAAATTAGCCCACGGCCATACATCTGACCTCCGGTAGACACTGAACAATAAAGCGGGACACACCAGATCAACCTACGGATCGCGAGGACGCGCCTCGACACGCGACAACGCCCACCTATTTGGACGTGACAAACCCAGTCATGGGTGGGCTGAACACCATAGATGGACTCTGTCAGAGCCGCGCCACGATACGGCCCGATATAGAGGCCCCGCACATCCCCAGTGCTTCACTGATGAGGTCCTGGATCATGAATTCCTAGAAGGATTCAAGCCCGTGAACATAGAATCATATGATGGAACCACGGACCCTGTGGTGTGGATCAAGGACTTCATTCTCCACATCCATATGGCCCGTGGAGATTACCTCCACGCCATAAAATACCTCCCTCTAAAACCCAAAGGGCTAGCTCGGCATTGGCTAAACAGTTTGCCTGAAAATTCCATTGGCAGCTGGGAGGACTTGGAAGAGGCTTTCCTCGATAACTTCCAAGGTACATACGTTCGACCTCCGGACGCTGATGACTTAAGCCATATAGTTCAACAGCCCAGAGAGTCCGCCAGGAAATTCTGGACAAGGTTCTTAACTAAGAAGAACCAAATTGTCGACTGTCCGGACGCCGAAGCTCTAGCAGCTTTCAAGCATAGCATCCATGAGGAATGGCTCGCCCGCCACCTCGGCCAAGAAAAGCCAAAATCCATGGCGGCCCTCACGGCACTCATGACCCGCTTTTGTGCGGGCGAGGAAAGTTGGTTGGCCTGTAGCAAGAACAATGCGAGCGACACCAGCACCCCGGAAGTCAAAAGCAACAAAGACAAGTCTCGACGCAATAGATACAAGCGCCGAAACAACAGTGACAACACCGAGGATACGATGGTCAACACCGGATTCAGTGGCTCTAAGTCCGGTCAGCGCAAGAAGCCATTCCAAAAGAACAATTCGGGCCCATCCAGCTTGGACCGCATACTTGATCGTCCATGCCAGATCCACGGCACCCCCGACAAGCCTCCTAATCATACAAATAGAGAGTGCTGGGTTTTCAAACAGGCCGGCAAATTAAATGCCGAGAATAGGGATAAGGGATCGCAAAGCGAGGACGATGACAAAGAGCCACGACAACCGAACACAGGGGGACATAAGAAGTTTCCCCCTCAGGTCAAAACGGTGAACATGGTATATGCTACCCACATCCCCAAGAGGGAGCGCAAGCGTGCGCTCAGGGACGTCTACGTGATAGAGCCAGTCGCCCCAAAATTCAATCCATGGTCGTCATGCCCGATCACTTTTGATCGCCGGGATCACCCAACCAGTATCCGTCACGGAGGCTCAGCAGCACTGGTCTTAGACCCAATAATTGATGGGTTCCACCCGACTCATGTCCTTATGGACGGCGGTAGCAGCCTTAATCTGCTTTATCAGGATACAGTGCGAAAAATGGGCATTAACCCATCAAGGATCAAGCCTACAAAGACTACCTTTAAAGGAGTCATTCCAGGCATAGAGACCCGTTGTACGGGCTCAATCACATTAGAGGTTGTCTTCGGATCTCCGGACAACTTTCGAAGCGAGGAGTTAGTCTTCGATATCGTCCCATTCCGTAGCGGCTATCATGCACTGCTCGGACGAACTGCGTTTGCTCGATTCAACGCAGTGCCACACTATGCTTATATCAAGCTCAAGATGCCCGGCCCACGCGGTGTCATAACAGTCAATGGCAATACAGAACGCTCTCTCCGAACAGAAGAGCACACAGCTGCCCTAGCAGCAGAAGTACAAAGCGGCCTTCTCAAGCAGAACCTTCATTCGTCCGCCGAGCCCTCGGACACCCTTAAGAGGGTCCGGACTACTCTGCAGCAGGAGAGCTCGGCTCGTCAGGAGCTCGACTAGCAATCCGGCCTCCATCTCAGTCCAGATCAAGCGGCGGCCTGCATGCCGCGCATACATAACTACACACTCAAAATTCCATGGGCATCGACAGAGGCATAGCTAGCTTGTGATCCACGGCTCGGCTCAACCGACTTCGGATACACACATACTTTCACTTTTGCTTGTTTTATTTCAGGTTTTAATCCTACAGGCCCCATCGGGTGGTCTAGTTATCGGTCCTCTTGAAGGAGAACCACACCAAGATGGCGAGTAGCGCAGACATACGAGGACTTTTTAGGTGATTCCGTTAACGATAACTCTACCTGTCTTCTAGGACCCACATGCAGCTATTCCCTAGTTTCAGCATGTTAAATAGCATGTTGCTTATTGCACTACTTGTATCAATGTGCCTTGACGTACTAATTACACTACAATGAAAACAGTTTGTAGCTGGAGCTGTAGGTCCCTAGCTTTTTACCTTTACATCTTCTTTGTTTTCTTTCTCTCTTTCCTTTTTTTTCTTTTCCCCTGTGGATAACCCCATCAGGTAGCACCCATACACTTCGGTACGTTTTGATGTTTGCTAGGGGCTTTACAGCACCCAACATTACGGCAACAAAAGTCCGAACACTTCTTATAAGTATAGTTCGGCACCCCGAATTTAGCATTATATGCATTGGCTCCGAATCATGTCTTTGGTCAATAGTTGGGTTGCCCGGCTCCTGTGCTTGCTACCCTACGTTCCGCTACATCGGCTAGGGTAGTAAAGGGAGAACTACTGTGATTGTGCCCTGGTCTAAACCGGATGAGCACCTCAGTAGAGAAAGCTGAAAACTGACTGTCATGATGCGGCGAGAGCCGGTCAGCTGTTCAGAGGTCTCAAATAGTTGGAGTTTTTCCCACATTTCACGAAGGATCAGTACTTATCAATCAGACGCTGACAGCACCCTAGTTCGTATACCAGGGGTTGCACCTATGTTTTATTATAAAACTCCTATGGCTAAGTGAGGGTGTTCAAGCCGTATAGTCTGGTTGCCTGGTTCGTCACGCTAAACAACTCCTTCAAGGACCATATAATTGGATCGAGATTGTTTAGATACCATCCTGAACACCTCCGTACTACCTACGTGAGGGCAGAAGCCGGCGACTGTCCAACCCTCAGATTTCACACAACATGGCCGCACAGGAGATACAATTAAAACATAATAAAAAATTATATTACAAAGCAGATTTGTTTTCATCATACAAAGCAAAATATGAATGTATTTATTCGAGAATAACATCCTTCCCGCACTGCGTTGCTACAAGTCGAGATCCCTCCAGGACATCCGCAAAATATCGCTCGGGTGTGCGGTGTTCCTTGCCCTCCGGCGGCCCTCGGGCCACCTCGGCGGCATCCATCTTCGCCCACCACATCTTGCAACAAGCGAAGGCCATGCGGGCACCCTCGATGCAGACTGATCGCTTGATGATGTCTAGCCACGGACAATCCTCCACCACCCGCTTCACGAGGCCAAAGTAACTGCTAGGTATAGCTTCGGCGGGCCATAGTCGGATTATTAAATCCTTCATGCCCAGTTCAGCCATCCTGTGTGGCTCGACCAACTATTTCAGTTGATTGACAAAGGCCATCAGATGTTCTGGCACAGCATACTGCGACTAGAACAGCTTCTTCAGAGAATCCCCTTCCCTGGCTCGGAAGAACTCCGCAGCATCGGATACACTACGCGGCAGATCCACAAAAGCCCCTGGGCAACTCCGAATCCGGGTTAGTAAAAGGTACTTCCTCTCCGCATCTTGATTTGCATGTTAAACGCCTTACCCGCACTGATCTTCTTTACCTCCTGGATCTCCTGGAGAGCGTCCCGGGCCTCATTCCGTGCGGCCTCCACGCTGTGACAAGCCTTGGTAAGTTCGGCCTCTCGAGCCGACGCCTCGCGCTCCAAGGCTTCACACTTCTTCACCATGTCCTGGAGCTCCTACTGGACCTCGCCGACCCTGGCCTTGAGCTTCTTACGGGCGGCTTGCTGTTGGACAGCCTTCCCCTCGGCTTCGGCCAGGGCCTTTCTCAGGGCTTCGACCTCGGCCGTCGCTTCTATACAAATCATGGCATTTTGGTCATCGCATATCATTTTCTTCTTTTCGACTATATAACAGATTATTGCTTACCTTGCTTCTTCTCGAGCTGCCGCTTCCCTTGGCTCAGCTCTCCCTCGGCCTCCACCAGTTTCTGCTTCAGTCAAGAGACTTCGGCAGTATGCGAGGCCGCGGCCAGCAACGACGCCTGTAGTTAAGAAAAATTTAGTTAGTTTCCTGACGTCGGAGATTGATCCTCTATCCGGTTTCTTTCTTTCCGAACACCGGACAGTGTCTCAGGGGCTACTTTCTACATTGGGATTCTCTCCTTTTGGCATTACTTACCTCAAAACCTGTCAGCAGATTGCCGTAGGCCTCGGTTAGTCCACTCTTGGCAGACTAAACCCTTTCAATCACCGTGCCCATTAGGACACGGTGCTCATCCATAATGGAAGCGCCTCGCTGCGCTTCCAGCAGACTATCCGGTGCCCCTGGTTGGACAGGGGCCACCGGCGGAATAGGCATCCCCCCTTCTTTCGAAGGAGGGTGCGTGCTAGATTCCGAAGCCGCCTCGGTCTCCGGAATGGAGTCCGGTTGAGGGCTGAATTGTATACGGACCTCCCCGCCAGTCTCCGGGGGAATTAATTCCCCTTGGTGTCCGGCGATGGAGGTTTCGCCTTCGGGCGCCTCCTGAGCCTTTCCCCCGCCGGGAACAGTTCTTCGGGACAGTACCTCCGCATCATCCCGGTCTTGGGGGAGGGTGCGGCTGGCGGGGAGTCGCTGACCATCGCCTTGGAATCCAGCGAGCCTCCTGACGAGGATCGCGGAGGGCTATTGTGGGCCAGACTACAATAACATAACCAACCATCTCAATACAATGAGGAGGGGAAACTTCATGGGTGGATAAGGTATTATTACTTATGATGCGGCCCGAGGCTTAGCACAGGGGCGTCTCTCTGGACTGTCATCGATGTCCCATGCGGAGTTATCCGTGACGGAGCCCTTCCCCATTTCGGGCGCCTCCGCCTCCAGAGTTGCGGAGGCCACCCTCTTCTTCCTCCCCCATCAAGGGGAGAGTCGCTCTCCTCCTCTTCCTCATCCACGTCGTCTTCGGCGGCAGGGGAATGGGCCTTGTCTTCGGACATCACGTCTGAGGTACCCTTGAGACGGGGGCCGCTCTGGGTCCCCCTTGGCCTTTCCTGTGACCTTCTTCTCTGGTGCCTTATAAGGTGCCGACTCCAGCATCTTTGCTAAGCACGGGATGACTGGATCCTCAAGCAAGGGGGGCGGACACCGGATCTGCTTCGCCTTCTTCAACCAGTACTGAAAAAGCAATGGTAATGGAAGTTTAGATATCATCCTTGAAACAAGCAAGTAAGGGATTTGTTGAAGACAACATACCTCGTTGGGGAGGTGATTTATGTCATGACCCCGGTCCGAGCCAGTGGCCGGCAGTATCTCGTTGCCCTTGAAAAGCAACTTCCAGGCATCTTCATGAGTCATTTCGAAAAGCCTCACCAGAGTATGGTGTTTCTTCGGGTTGAAATCCCATAGAGGACGACTTCAGCTCTGGCAGGGAAGGATTCGGCACACCAACATCACTTGGATTATGTCGACAAGCTTGATGTCCCTATCAATCATACTTTGGATACGCGTTTGTAGTGCAATCAGCTCGTCCGACGAACACCAGTTTGGGCTCTTCTCGACCCAGGAGGTGAGCTGCACGGGGGCGCCGGAGTTGAATTCGGCAGCCGTGGCCCAGGTGGCATTGCGAGGTTCGGTGATGTAGAACCATGGCTTCTGCCATTCCTTGACGGATTCCACGAATGTGCCTTTTGTCCAAAATACATTGGTGAGCTTGCTCACCATGGCGCCCCCGCACTCTGCGTGCTGTCCGTCCACCACCTTGGGCTTCACGTTGAAGGTTTTGAGCCACAGCCCGAAGTGGGGGTGGATGCGGAGGAAGGCCTCACACACGACGATGAACGCTGAGATATTGAGGAAGGAGTTCGGGGATAGATCATGGAAGTCTATCCCGTAGTAGAACATTATCCCGCGGACGAAGGGGTGGAGTGGAAACCCTAGCCCGCGGAGGAAATGAGGGATGAACACTACCCTCTCGTTGGGCTTCGGTGCGGGATGATTTGTCCCCGGGCTGGAAGACGGTGGGAAATTTCCTTCGCCAGGTACCCGGTCGCCCGAAGCTCGGCGATGTCCTCCTCCTTAACTGAGGAGGCCATCCATTTGCCTTGACCTCCAGATCCGGACATGGTTGAAGTGCTTTCTCGAGATAGGGAAACAAGAACTTGGACGTTGGAGCTCGAGAACGGAGAGGCAGGAAGAAAGCGTGGGAGAATAAAGGGGAATCTTATCTCCTTATAAGGGCGGTGAATATCGAACGCCACCCCCCCCCCATTCGCCTTAAAATTCGCCTGCTCCCAAGGGCTGTGTAAACAGCGCGGTTGGGTTACCCACGCCCGTATTGATGAGAATCCCGTAATAAGGGGACACGATCTCTACTTTGACAAGATGTGCCAATGACAACCGTGTCTCGAAACATGGGGGGGGGGAAATGGTTCGAAATTATGACCGAACAGGCGTGACGTCGCATTACTAAAGTTGTCAGCAGATTGGACTTGTGTGTTATTATATTCTCTCTGAGGTTGTGTGCGGTGAGTGTTACAGGTCCGGACACAATCAATTTGTCTGGAGACTACTCAGGAGTTCGGAAGGAGGAACCCGCCTTGCAATGTCGAAGACAGCACTATGCGCCGGATACCTTGTCATTGAAGCCAGGTTCAGGGGCTACTGAGGGAGTCCTGGACTAAGGGGTCCTTGGGCGTCTGGCCTGTTATCTATGGGCCGGACTGATGGACTGTGAAGATATGAGGATCGAAGACTGTACCCGTGTCCGGATGAGACTCTCCTTGGCGTGGAAGGCAAGGTTGGTGAACAACTATGAAGATTCCATCTCATGTAACCGACTCTATGTAACCCTAGATCCCCCCGGTGTCTATATAAACCGGAGGGTGTAGTTCGAAAAGGATATACTCAATACCTTAGTCATGCAGGCTAGACTTATAGGGTTTAGCCATTACGATCTCGTGGTAGATCAACTCTTGTAATACTCGTAGTCATCAATATCAATCAAGCAATACGTAGGGTATTACCTCCATCAAGAGGGCCTGAACCTGGGTAAAACTTCGTGTCCCCTGTCTCCTGTTACCATCAACCTTAGACGCATAGTTCGGGACCCCCTACCCGAGATCCAATGGTTTTGACACCGACAATCATCTTATAATGCTACTGTCGTACTAAGCAAAATAAGATGCATAAAGGATAAACATCACATGCAACCAATATAAGTGATATGATATGACCATCATCATCTTGTGCCTTTGATCTCCATCTCCAAAGCACCGTCATGATCACCATCGTCACCGTCTTGACACCTTGATCTCCATCGTAGCATTGTTGTCGTCTCGCCAACTATTGCTTCTTGACTATCGCTACTGCTTAGTAATAAAGTAAAGCAATTACATGGCGATTGCATTTCATACAATAAAGCGACAACCATATGGCTCCTGCCAGTTGCCGATAACTGTGTTACAAAACATGATCATCTCATACAACAATTTATATAATCACATCTTGACCATATCACATCACAACATGCCCTACAAAAACAAGTTAGACGTCCTCTACTTTGTTGTTGCAAGTTTTACATGGCTGCTACGGGCTTAGCAAGAACCGTTCTTACCTATGCATCAAAAACCACAACATGGTATAGTGATTGCTTTTGGATCTTTAGAAATAACCATGTTCATTGAATCCGATTGAACTAAAGTTGGAGAAACAGACACCTACTAGCCACCTGTGTGCGAAGAACGTTGGTAGAACCAGTCTCGCGTAAGCGTGCGCGTAATGTCGGTCTCAGCCGCTTCATCCAACAATACCGCTGAATCAAGAATCAACTAGTGACAGTAAGCAATATGTATATGCCCATGCCCACAACTCCTTTGTGTTCTACTCGTGCATATAACATTTATGCATAGACCTGGCTCGGATGCCACTGTAGGGGAACGCAGTATTTCAAAATTTTCCTACGATCACGCAAGATCTATCTAGGAGATGCATAGCAATGAGAGGGGAAGAGTATGTCTATGTACCCTCATAGACCGAAAGCAGAAGCGTTATGAAACACGGTTGATGTAGGCGAACGTCTTCACGATCCAACCGATCGAGTACCGAACGCACGACACCTCCGCGATCTGCACATGTTCAGCTCGGTGATGTCCCTCGTACTCTTGATCCAGCTAAGGCCGAGGGAGAGTTTTGTCAGCACGATGGTGTGATGATGGTGATGATGAAGTTATTGACGTAGGGCTTCGCCTAAGCACTACAACAATATGACCGAGGTGGAATTCTGTGGAGGGGGGCACGGCACACGGCTAAACAATCAACTTGTGTCTCTATGGGGTGCCCCCTCCCCCGTATATAAAGGAGTGGAGGAGGGGAAGGCCGGCCCTCATAGGGCGCGCCCAAGGGGGGAGTCCTACTCCCAGTAGGAGTAGGTTTCCCACCTTCCTAGTAGGAGTAGGAGAAGAAGGAAGAGGGAGAGAGAGGGGAGGAAAGGGAGGTCGCCCCCCCACCCAATTAGAATTGGGCTTGGGGGACACGCCCTTCACCTGGCCGCCTCCTCCTCTCTCCCACTAAGGCCCAATAAGGCCCATTGACTCCCCGTGGGGTTCTGGTAACCCCCGCGGTACTATGGTAAATGCCCGAACTCATCCGGAACCATTCCGATGTCCAAACATAGCTTTCCAATATATTGATCTTTATGTCTTGGCCATTTTGAGACTCCTCGTCATGTCCGTCATCACATCTGGGACTCTAAACTACCTTCGGTACATCAAAACACATAAACTCACAGTGCCGATCGTCATCGAATGTTAAGCATGCGGACCCTACGGGTTCGAGAACTATGTAGACATGACCGAGACTCACTTCCGATCAATAACCGATAGTAGAACCTAGATGCTCATATTGGTTCCTACATATTCTACGAAGATCTTTATTGGTCAAACCGCATAGCAACATACGTTGTGCCCTTTATCATCGGTGTGTTACTTGCCCGAGATTCGATCATCGGTATCTCAATAGCTAGTTCAATATCGTTACCGGCAAGTCTCTTTACTCGTTTCGTAATGCAACATCCCGCAACTAACTAATTAGTCACATTGCTTTCAAGGCTTATAGTGATGTGCATTACCAAGAGGGCCCAGAGATACCTCTCCAACAATTGAAGTGAAAAATCCTAATCTCGATCTATGCCAACTCAACAAACACCATCGGAGACACCTGTAGAGCATCTTTATAGTCACCCACTTACGTTTTGATGTTTGATAGCACACTAATTATTCCTCCGGTATTCGGGAGTTGCATAATCTCATAGTCATAGGAACATGTATAAGTCATGGAGAAAGCAATAGCAAGGAACTAAATGATCATAGTGCTAAGCTAATGGATGGGTCAAGTCAATCACCTCATTCTCTAATGATGTGATCCCGTTCATCAAATGACAACTCATATCTATGGTTAGGAAACTTAACCATCTTTGATTAACGAGCTACTCAAGTAGAGGCATACTAGTGGCATTCTGTTTGTCTATGTATTCACACATGTACTAAGCTTCCGGTTAATACAATTCTAGCATGAATAATAAACATTTATCATTATATAAGGAAATATAAATAACAACTTTATTATAGCCTCTAGGGCATATTTCCTTCACTACATGATCAGGGGGCAGCATGCTGCGCTCGTGAAGGCCCTGACTCCGGCGTGAAGTGATGTGATGATGCTGTGATGGTGTGATGTTGTGAACTGAATCTTAATCTTTTGGGTACTTAGGGTCTGGTTACTTATGGTAAACTTATTGTGGCAGTTTATGGTGTGAACTTAATCTATGGTGATGCTAGTAACGTATTATTCTATCTATATTTGTCTATCCTTATATTTGCCTGTGGTGTATGGTTAGTTCTGTTTAGATGTTGTGAACTATGAGTTTAGGTGCTGCAATGATCAGACATGTTGTTTCAGTGTTCCTTCACTGATCACTTCAGTGTTGCTTCATTAATCACACGTGTTGTTTCAGTGTTGCTTCACTAATCACTCATGTTATTGGTCTCACGTTTATTAATCAAATCAAATGCATGCTTTTTCCCACTAGCAAATTATCTATGTGTGTTTGTGTAAATTCAAGAAAATGCAAAAAAAACCTTGGCAAACTATCTATGTTTGTGTAGGAGATCCTGTGTGCAAAATTTGAGGTGATTTAGAGGAGGTCAAAGAAATTTGAATTAGAGAAATGTGCTCCAAATGAGCTCCCACGCTAGGGTAAACACTGCATTTGTAATCAAGTTTTTTGGACCTACTCTAAATGAGCCAAATGTTTTTTATTAACACCTATTCAATCTGTATAGTGTAGATTCGAAGTCTCACTTTTTTTTGAATTAATCTTCATATTTTTGAAAAATATGCTTTAATATAAAAAACTATTAAAAACACGTTTAAAATATGAAAATGGAAAACTAAGTTCAGATCCTTCTTATTCACTTTGAAATAAAGCTTTGGTGATTTTTTGTGATTTTTTCAAAAACAGAAGGGAACCCTACCTCATCTCCTTGAACTCTATGAAATCTTGTAGGTGACAGCTCAGATGTGTGAAGGTTTTCTCATGAAAATGACCACAGACCAAGTTTATGATTTTTGGTTGGTAACATGTCACATAAGACAACATTGTGCGTAGGTTTCATAATTTTTTTGATTTTTTTAATTAATGGTGCTCATTTGACCTCGATCGTGCCAGCTAGGGTTTTTTTTCATGAAAATGACCATATACCAAGTTTAGTATTTTTCCTCGTTAGTGTGTCTTATAAAACGACGAACGACGAAGGTTTCATATATTTTTGATTTTTTCAAATTAGTTGTGCTCAGCCAAAGCTTTCATAACCCCGTTGACCAGCTCAAAACCCCTTGAAACCCCGCGGGGTTTTGCCAAACCCTAGCTCCGAATGTCAGCCGTCAGATTATACCCTGGTGAAAAGCGACAGCCCTTAGATGTGGTCTTCTAGAAGGATTCGATGGGCAGGCTGCGGGCAGGCTCCTGGTCGTTGTATCACAAGGATGGCTCTGCATCCTTGGATCGCGGGGTGATCTGCAAGAGGCGATCATGTTGGTTGTGCTCGTCTGCTCGCCCACCACTAACTCCGCGAAAAAAAACATTGTTAATGGGCCCAAAAGGAAACCAAGCTCTGGTTGGGCCGTCGAATTACGTCATTTTTTTGTGAACGTGCTAGCTCTGTTTTTTGTGAACGTGTTGGCTCTGTTTTTTTGCATTGTTTGAAATTACACATCAATTGACATTGTGTAGAAAATTTAGTTCATGTTTTTCTATACAAATGCAAAATGACCAAATTTATAAGGGCTAAATTTATTTTTATCATGCAAAATGGCCACAAACTATTAAAAAATGGGTCATTTTGCATTTGTATAATGGCCACAAACCCTCTATCTTTTTTTAACATGCAAAATGACCAAAATTTTAAATTTATTTTTATCATGCGAAATGGCCACAAGCCCTTCAAAAGTTATCTCTTTTTGTTCATAATATATATATATATGACCACGGATTCCCATGCGTGCAATTAGCTTCTTTTTCTTCTTCTTTTCAAACCACAATTTCCCACACGTGTACACTCCCGATGCTGCGGTGGGTTTGAAAAATGGGCTACTAACTTCACATTTGACCCCGTTATTGCCATGGCCAAATAACACTTAGCACTACGGCTATTTAAGACACACTCTACCTCTGCCATCTCACACCCTCTGCCTCTGCCATCCCTCATCCATCTGCCCTTCTTACTCTTCGACCCCTTCTCCTTCTTCTGCACATCCCTCAGGCATGCAGTGCATCGGACCAACCTACCGCTTCCCACCGACCGTGCCGGAGAGGCTCTACCCTACCAGCATGTACGTTGATCGCACACTACGTGTGTGGGCGATATCAAGGCTAAGGACCGCAAGGAACTTCACCGAGTTCTTCCTCGCGTCCGGCTACCACCACCTCCCAAGGGGATCTCCAACAATGTTCCGCGTCGAGGAGGTCATCCAAAACCGGGTGGTGGTTGCTCTCCCTGCCCACTTCACCAACACATTTGACGCCTTCTACCTTCTCGGCCGAGTGTTTTGGTGTGGCTCCGAGTTCATCCTTTCACCACCCACAACAGGTTCATGGAGTACACCAACATATTCCCTGCCATGACGCGCATGCACACTCTTCCGTACCCCATCGACAACGCCCCGAAGGAGCAGTGAAAAGGGCGCCCGGAGGAGGAGCAAGGTGGAGAAGGCGGCGGCTAGGGTTCTAAACCCTCTATCTTTTTTTAGTCTATGTTATGTTAAGTTGTAATTGAACTATGTTGGAGTTGCTATGGGCTTGTTAGCTTAAGTTTTCTATCTATTATATTATTAAGTTCTTCCTAGTTTGAACTATGTGATCGTGCTGTGGGCTTGTTGACCCTATCTACATATTGGGACTGCATATTTGTTGATTGTTTTCTTAGAGAGCTCGGCTTGTTAGTAGGGTTCCCTTGTTAGTAACCACCTAGTGCATGCAAGCAAGCTTTGTTAGTAGGGATGAATGAGTAGAGCTAAGCAAGGGAGTGCCTCTTTTTTTACACAAGCCACAAATATGTAGCCACCTAGCTAGAAGAGAGGAACTAGCGGCAGTGACCATCGGTGCATCCTGAAGGAAATATGCCCTAGAGGCAATAATAAAGTTATTATTTATTTCCTTATATCATGATAAATGTTTATTATTCATGCTAGAATTGTATTAACCGGAAACATAATACATGTGTGAATACATAGACAAACAGAGTGTCACTAGTATGCCTCTACTTGACTAGCTCGTTGATCAAAGATGGTTATGTTTCCTAACCATAGACATGAGTTGTCATTTGATTAACGGGATCACATCATTAGGAGAATGATGTGATTGACTTGACCCATTTCGTTAGCTTAGCACTTGATCATTTAGTTTGTTGCTATTGCTTTCTTCATGACTTATACATGTTCCTATGACTATGAGATTATGCAACTCCCGTTTACCGGAGAAACACTTTGTGTGCCACCAAACTCCACAACGTAACTGGGTGATTATAAAGGTGCTCTACAGGTGTCTCCGAAGGTACTTGTTGGGTTGGCGTATTTCGAGATTAGGATTTGTCACTCCGATTGTCGGAGAGGTATCTCTGGGCCCACTCGGTAATGCACATCACTATAAGCCTTGCAAGCATTGCAACTAATGAGTTAGTTGCGGGATGATGT
The DNA here is from genome assembly GCF_003073215.2 of Triticum urartu. Classification (NCBI taxonomy): domain Eukaryota; kingdom Viridiplantae; phylum Streptophyta; class Magnoliopsida; order Poales; family Poaceae; genus Triticum; species Triticum urartu. The sequence continues at coordinate 209,095,794 of NC_053023.1, read as the reverse complement.
ATTACGGAACGAGTTAAGAGACTTGCCGGTAATGAGATTGAACTAGGTATTGAGATACCGACGATCGAATCTCGGGCAAGTAACATACCGATGACAAAGGGAACAATGTATGTTGTTATGCGGTTTGACCGATAAAGATCTTCATAGAATATGTGGGAGCCAATATGAGCATCCAGGTTCCGCTCTTGGTTATTGGCCGGAGACGTGTCTCGGTCATGTCTACATAGTTCTTGAACCCGTAGGGTCCGCACGCTTAAAGTTTCGATGATAGTTATATTATGAGTTTATATGTTTTAATGTACCGAAGGTAGTTCGGAGTCCCGGATGAGATCGGGGACATGACAAGGAGTCTCAAAATGGTCAAGATGTAAAGATCGATATATTGGACGACTATATTCGGACATCGGAAAGGTTCCGAGTGATTCGGGTATGTTTCGGAGTACCGGGGAGTTAAGGGAATACGGGGAAGTAGTATTGGGCCTTAATGGGCCTTAGTGGGAAGGAGAGGCAGCAGCCAGGAGGTGGCGCGCGCCCCTCCCAAGCCCAGTCCTAATTGGACAAGGGGTCTGGGGCGCGACCCCCTTCTCCCTTCCTTCTCCACTCCCCTCCTTTCCCCCCTTCTCCTAGTTGGACTAGGAAAGGAGGAAACCTACTCCTACTAGGAGTAGGAATCGTACTCCCTCGGCGCGCCCCTCCTAGGGCCGGCCTCCTCCTCCCTTGCTCCTTTATATATGGGGGTAGGGGGCACCCAAAAACACACATGTTGATCTGTTGATCTCTCCCAGCCGTGTGCGGTGCCCCCTCCACCATATTCCACCTCGGTCATATCGTAGCGGTGCTTAGGCGAAGCCCTGTGTCGGTAGCAACATCATCACCGTCATCATGCCGTCGTGCTGACGGAACTCTCCCGTAAAGCTCTGCTGGATTGGAGTTCGCGGGACGTCATCGAGCTGAATGTGTGCTGAACTCGGAGGTGCCGTGCGTTCAGTACTTGGATCGGTCGGATCGTGAAGGCGTACGACTACATCAACCGCGTTGTGCTAACGCTTCCGCTTTCGGTCTACGAGGGTACGTGGACAACACTCTCCCCTCTCGTTGCTATGCATCACCATGATCTTGCGTGTGCATAGGAATTCCTTTTGAAATTACTACGTTCCCCGACACATCCGTGGTGGCTGGCGTGCAAGAAAGCTGCTCGGTCAGTGCATCATGGCGGACGCATCGACGCATGCAGGCTCGGTTGGCGCATCGTGGGATCATGGCATCGGCGCATGCAGGCTCAATCGACGCATGCATGCAGGCTTTGCTAGGTGCTTGTATAGCAGGCTTCTGTCCTGGCGGCGTGTGCACACATTTAATGCAAGGGACGGCCCAATGAAACCACAGCCCAACGGTTGAACAGCGACACCACCCAATGCGGCCCCACTTGTCAGGTCGAATGGACGACACAGTCCAGCGTGGCCCCACTAGTCAGAGTTAACGGTCAAGCCTTTGACCTGACGGCAACGTCCGTTGTGCCCAGTTATGAGGGTTTCTGCTAAGGGTGTGGGGAAAATTGAGCAAAAGTTAAGAGCACAGGGATGAATGAGTAGAGCTAAGGAACCAGGGGCACAAAACTAAAAATCCCTAATAATTTTACCTCCTCTCTATACTTTTTATATGTGTATATGATACGTCTTCAACGTATCTATAATTTATGAAGTATTCATGCCATGTTACAACAATTTTATATGGTTTTGGGATGATTTGCATGGAACTAACCCGGACTGACGCTGTTTTCGGCAGAACTACCGTGATGTTGTTTTTTGTGCAGAAATGAAAGTTCTCCAAATGAGCTGAAACTTTTTGACAATTTTTTTGGAACAAAAGAGACCCCCGAAGCTTCGTGGAAGGACCAGAAGCTGAAGGAGTAGGCCACAAGACACCGGGGCACGCCCGGGCCTTTGTTCGTGCCCCGGTGGGTTTTGCTCACCTCGAGGCCCATCTTCGCGTGAAACCGACACCAAAAAATCCTATAAATAGAGAAACCATCAGAAATAACCCTAGATCAGAAGTTCCGCCGCCACAAGCCTCTATAGCCATGAAAATCCAATCTAGACCTCGTCTCGCCACTCCTCCAGAGGGCGAAATCATCAGCGATGGCCATCTTCATCATCCCGGCGGTCACCATGTTGAGGAGGGAGTAGTCCACCCTCGGGGCTGAGGGTTTGTACCAATAGCTATGTGTTTAATCTCTCTCTCTCTCTCGTGTTCTTGAGATGGCACGATCTTGATGTATCGGGGGCTTTGTTAATATAGTTGGATCATATGGTGTTTTCCTCTCTCTATCTTGTTGTGATGAATTGAGTTTTCCCTTTGAGATTTCATTTTATCGGATTGAATACTTTTATGGATTTGAGAGCACTTCACATATGTCTTGCATATGAATACCTGTGGCAACAATGGGGTATTATATTGATTCACTCAGTATATGTTTTGGCACTCAACTCACGGATTCCCGAGTTGACATTGGGGTAATCTATGCATAGGGGTTGATGCACATTCTCGTCTTTTGTTTCTCCGGTAGAAATATTGGGGCACTCTTTGAGGTTCTTTTGTGTTGGATTGAGTATTATGAATCTGAATTTGCTTTTGTGTTATTCCAGTACGAACTCTTGATAGATCGATTGGAAAGAATAACTTGGTGTTATTTTAGTATGAACTCTTGATAGATCGAGCGGAAAGAATAGCTACAAACAATTTCTTCTTATGTTCTCCGCTAGATAGGAACTTTGGAGTGATTCTTCATCGCACGTGGTTATATGATCCAATTAGATTAGCATTGTTGAGAGATTGCACTAGCGAAAGTACGGACCCTAGGCTTCATTTTCAAGCATTGCAATACCGTTTGTGCTTCATTTTATCAATTGCTACCTTGTTGTTTTTATTGTTCCTACTACAAAAACCAATATCTACTATCATTACTACACTTCTATCACCATCTCTTCGCCGAACTAGTGCACCTATACAATTTACCATTGTATTTGGTGTGTTGGGGACACAAGAGACTTTTTATTATTTGGTTGCAGGGTACTTTGAGAGAGACCAACTTCACCTACGCCTCCCACGGATTGATAAACCTTAGGTTATCCACTTGAGGGAAAATTGCTACTGTCCTACAAAACTCTGCGCTTGGAGGTCCAACACAAGTCTACAAGAACAAGTTTTGTAGTAGACATCAGTGTACAGCAGCATGGTTTGGTATATTACATAGCTGGGAGCATGAGAGTATGGTATAATACATAAAAAGACTAGATATATGTTGGCAAATTCCTATTCAATCTACCAATTAATGGTCGACCGATTAATCCAGTTAACAGACCATTTCACCAATAAATCGCTACTCCTAAACCGACCGAGCAGCTACCAGTTAACGATTTCCTGAACATCCAATTACTAATTGGAGTTACAGTCACTGTGCTTGTTTTAGTCATTGTTGTAGGAGGAACTACAATTAAGTGTCAGCACAAATTACCTGCTTTCTCTTGGAAGTGCAATGGACATACTTTTTCTTCTGGTTTTAGATTACTACGACTTAGTACTTGTGATGACATACTTGGTTTGGACTGGCTCTCTATGCATGTAGACTGTCGCATAAGTGGATCCCATTTTACAGGAAGGGTGAGTTGGTTATATTGCAATGATTGCTGCTAGAAGATTTTGCACTCACTTGTGTTTCAATATCTACACTACAAGTTGAAGATCATACACCTATTTTCTCCACATATGCAGCAAATTCTAGATAACGATGCCACTGTATTTGCCAGCCCAGAAGGGTTGCCACCAAGAAGAAATTATGACCATACTATTCCGTTAATTCCCAGTGCTAGGCCCATTTCCATGATACCCTGCATGATAGTTCCTCATTTAAAGGATGAATTGGGAAAAATCATAACTTGCTCAAATTTGGAATGATCAGGCTCAATACCAACCCTTTTTATTCTCTTGTTCATATAGTTAAAAAGAAGGGAGGAGAATGGATGATGGTTGTGGATTACGTGCTCTTAAAGGCTACAACCGTAAAGAGGAAGTATCCATTGCCCATTATAGACGAGTTATTGGTTGAACTATCAAGTGTTGTTTGGTTCTCCAAACTGAATCTCAAGGCTAGTTACCACTAAGCAGGCTGCCCCTAGGAGAAGAATTTAAGACTGCTTTCCAAACACTTAATGGACATTATGAGTTTACTGTTATGGACTTTGGCCTCCACTACAGGAATTAGGCACTTTGCCATCTGCCATGGTTGATTGCAAAGACATGCCTGGCGGATGGCAAAGGCATTTGCCGTCAGCTAGCAGATGGCAACAAGTCCGGCTGAATAGGCTATGACGAAGGGCTCCAGCGGACGGCAAAGATGAAATGGTTGTCGTCTGCCAGCAGACGACAAAGGACCTGGACGGCACACGTGGCAGCTTATCGCCATTAGGGGGGTTAACGGTGCGCTTTGTCCTCTGCTGGCAAACAGCAAAGAGGCAAAGTTCTTTGCCGTCTGGCGGCAGACGGCAAAGAAAGCATATAGGCCCCCTAGGTTGCATAGGTAGCTGCCACATGGCAGCTTTGCCGTCAGCTCACTACTGGCAAAGCTCTTTGATGTCTGCCAGCTGATGGCAAAGTGCGTGTATAGCCCCTGTTTTTTCTTAAATTCATTTGATTTCACAGAATTTCACAGATACACACACACATACATTTCATAAGAATTTCAACAAGCATAAGAAACATACAAGTTTCCAACAACATATCCAACATACAATGATTTCCAACAACATATCCATATATACATACATATCCAAAAGAAGTTTCCATAAACAAAAAGGAAGCACAAGGATAAGAGTACACTCCATCAATGCTAGCTTCCTCATCTAAAGCAAATCTGCAAATTGTGAAAGATGAAAGTTAGAAGAAGAAGAAGAACAAGAAGAAGACTAGCTAGCAGAAAAAGAATAAAAGGAAGAAGAAAAAGAAGAAGAGGAAGACGAATTTATCTTCTCTTTCTTTTTCTCCTCTCCTCTTCTTTATCTTCTTCTTCTAAGTAAGCTAGGTAAAAATTCTAAGTGTGTAGGTCATTTTAGAGCTAAGCTAGGTAAATAGGTCATTTTGAAGCTAACCTAGGTAAAATGGATCATATTGGAGCTAACCTAGGTAAACTTGGTCATTTGGGAGATAACCTAGGTAAACTTATGCCATTTTTGAGTTAACTAAGCATATTATGCCATTTTTGACATAAGTAAGCTAAGTATAGGTCTTTCTTGAGATAACCCAGGTAACTAAGCATGTTAGAGCTAATTTAGCATTTTAGAGCTAACTTAGGGCTAACTTAGGTAAAATTGATCATTTTGGAGCTACTTAGGCTTATTATGTCATTTTTGAGGAAAATAAGCTAACTATATGACATACATGAGGTTACCAAGATTGTTATGCCATTTCAAACCTAAGTAAGCTAATAATGCCATTTTTTACATAAGTAAGCCAAGTGTATATCATTATTGAGAAAACCTAGGTAACTAAACATATTAGAGCTAACTTAGGTCATTTCGGAGGAAGCAAAGCTAAGTATAGATCATTTTGGAGATCTGACATACCTGACATAGTTCACTCCTCCTTCTCTCCTTCTCCTTCATCATCCTGACGCGCTTAGAGCAGCGAGGCAGTGGGATGTACTCTTCTACCACAATTGGCATGGTCATGTCACCCTGCCGTGGGATCGCCGGTGCCACCACCATCACGAGGTCATTGTCAGGCACCACCACCATCGCGAGGCCATCTTCAGGCAGCACCATCGCTAGGTCATCCTCAGCCACCACCATCTCTTGCCCATCTTCAGCGACCACCATCGCTTGGCCATCGTCAGCCACCACCATCGCGAGGTCATTGTCTGACAGAATAGGCTGCACCTCCACATCCCCACTCTGCTCCTCTTCTTCCCCACTCCATTCCGGATCATCCTCGTTGTTGCTTTCGATGTTGCCAGACTCACTGCTGCTTTGGCTATAGCCAGAGTCACTGCCGCTGCTCCGATTGCCTGACCAAATGCAACAAAGTTTTTTTTAACAATCTATGTGAGACAAAGCCAAATGGAGAGGAAGAAGAGGCAGAGCGTACTGGCATTGTCATCGTCCTGGTAGCACATGCGGCACATAGTCGTGTTGAACGCCTTCACGGTGAACATGGCCTCGCCGTCATACCTGAAGACAAGGAAGTACCCGTGCTCAGGTCGTAGGCACGACACAGGTACATTTGGCCATTCCTGATCACCACCTCCACGTCCCAAATCCTGCGAAGCCCGCTACTGGCTTGTCGCAGCTTCACATTCTTTGGTCGATGGCCATCCGGCATCTCCGTAAAAGTGTCAGGAAGCCTCTGCAACATGGATCAAGGAGTGATGTAGCAAACAGCAGAGTTATGATAAAGAGGTGGGTGAAGGGGAGATCTCTCCTTTTATAAACCTGCCTCTTGGAGGAATTCTCAAGTATGATCGTGAAGAACTTGAAACCTTCCAAGTCGTACTCCGGTGTGGCAGAGCGTAGCCTGCGGTGGCGGCCTCCCCCATCTCTGATAAGTAGCAGAAGAGACCAATTCGTAGGTTAGTTGGCAATGGCAATTGGCACCCTTCAAAACTAGGGATTTTTTAGACATGAAAGAAAACTGAAAATGTTGAAAAACAGAGCATAGTAATCTAAATAAATGTTGAAAAACTAGGGATTTGTTAGACATGGAAGAAAACTGAAAATGTTGAAAAACATAGCATAGTAATCTAAATAAATGTTGAAAAACTAGGGATTTTTTAGACATGAAAGAAAACTGAAAATGTTGAAAAATAAAGCATAGTAATTGGCACCCCACAAGTATTAGTGCCATTAGAGGCAAGATGCAATATATAGTGTAAGTGGCAATAGGCTTGGTATGCATGTTGCTCATGTTCAAATAACAGGGAGATAGGAAAATCAGGCAATCGTCTTGGAATCCATGCAAAAACACATTACTAACACAAGCAGTCTAAGAGACAGGATAATGACTGGAGTGCATCGCCCTGATAAATTGTTTTCCATTTTCCTTCTTAACGAAATTGCCATAGTGCCTGTGTTACCTCTCAAACTATTTATCTCAGTGGGAGGAGGGAAGCGCTAAGGCAATTAGTCTCATTGTTGTTCCTTTCCTTTGTGTTTCTTTCGTAGTACTGCCATTCTATGTTTTCTCCACTTGTGGTACAAGGTAACTTCAGCACGGTTGTGTGTCAAACTGTTTGTTTTAGCTTTCATAGTTTCACTTGATGCTAGGCTATGGTTTTCTTTTTAAATCTGAAATTAGCCACAAGATTACATGGACATATGATAATCCACAAGTATAGGGGATCGCAACAGTTTTTGAGGGTAGAGTATTCAACCCAAATTTATAGATTCGACACAAGGAGAGCCAAAGAATATTTGAAGGTATTAGCAGCTGAGTTGTCAATTCAACCACACCTGGAGATTAATTATCTGCAACAATATGATCAGTAGCAAAGTAGTTTGACTCGAGGTCCAGTGCAGTGACACGAGATGCATGTCTCTTGCTGCAAGTAACACCGGACCAACTGCAGAATTGCAGCGAGTCATTTTTCCATGAGGCCAGGAGTCCAGCAGAGGTCGTGAGATGGAGTTTAAGGCAGCGGAGAGCATGGAGGTCGGTGTTAGAATCATTTTGGGGTGCTATAGAATCTAATGAAGATGCATAAACAAGGGAGTAGAGGACAAGGGCCAGGGGAAGTGAGGAACTGAGAGTGCCCAGAGCCTGAGGAGGCATGTAATTTCTATCACGCACGCTTCAACAGTTTACTTGAGGAACGGACTGATGACCGGTCAAGCTCGTGGAACAAGAAGGCAATGGAGAACTCACTTGAGAGCTGCAATGCGATGTGGTCGTCCTCTCACGACACCCCGGGATGGAGTTTGAGGCATTGAAGGGCTTGCAAGTCGGTCTGAGGATCATTCTGTAGCGCTGCAGCACCTAATGAAGGCAGCCTTGTTTTGAATAATCAACCAGGCCTTCAGCCAATCAAGCATCAATTTAGATTATTATTCCCATTCAACTTTGAGATGGTCAAATTACATGATGGTCAAACGGACAATTTTTCATATTTATATTCTATTGTACTGTACTGTGTGAAGACGTACTCAAGGCACCACTTGCTGGTGGGGGTTAGAAGTTGGAGTCCAAACTACATAATGATGCATGAATTAAGGACTCCAAATAAGACCATTTCAATCAGTAGCTTTAATTCCCTAAATGCTACTATGGGAGTCAATGGTAACAGTAACAGTGATAGCAGTAAATTTGTAGCAAGCGTAACAGTGATGATAGCAGTAGTAACTTAGCAGAGACAATATGGATAAATTAATAGGCATTGAATCGGTGACTTGTTGGATGATATTCATCATGTGATAGTTATAACCTAGGGCGATACGGGACTATCTCAAGTTCATCGATATAATGTAGGCATGTATTCCGTAAATAGTCATACGTGCTTTATTAAAAGAACTTGCATGACATCTTTTGTCCTACTCTCCCGTGGCAGTGAGGTCCATATTGGAAAGTTAGGGATATTAAGGCCTCCTTTTAATAGAGAACGGGAACAAAGCATTAACACATAGTAAATACATGAACTCCTCAAACTACGGTCATCATCAGGAGTGGGCCCGGTTGTTGTCACTCCGGGGTTGCCGGATCATAACCGTAGTAGGTGACTATAAGTTGCAAGATCGTATCTAAAACATGGATACAATGATGAATTCATAAATGGTTCAGATCTGAAATCATGGCACCCGGGCCCAAAGTGACAAGCATTAAGCATGGCAAAGTCATAGCAACATCAATCTAAGAACATAGTGGATACTAGGGATCAAGCGCTAACAAAACTAACTCGATTACATGATGAATCTCATCCAACTCCTCACCGACCAGCGAGCCCATGAAGCAATTACTCACTCCCAGTGGGGAGCATCATGGAATTGGCGATGGAGATAGGTTGGTGATGACGAAGATCGAAGATCCCCCTCTCCGGAGCCCCAAACGGACTCCAGATCTGCCCTCCCGAGGAAGAACAGGGCCTGGCGGTGGCTCCGTCTCGTGGATTGCGATAATTCTTTCTCCCTGATTTTTTCTGGAATAATGTGAATTTATAGTATCAGGGGGGTCATCAGCAGGGCCACCAGGTGGATACAACCCACCTGGGCGCGCCAGGAGAGGGGGCGCGCCCTGGTGGGTTGTGGCAACCCATGGGCCCCTCTCCGGTGGGTCTTGGCTCTAGAAATTCTTATTATTGGTATAAAAAATCCTCAAAAAGTTTCGTTCCATTCCGAGAACTTTTATTTCTGCACAAAAACAACACCATGGTAGTTCTGCTGAAAACAGCGTCAGTCCGGGGTTAGTTTCATTCAAATCATGCAAATTAGAGTCCAAAACAAGAGGAAAAGCGTGAGAAAAAGTAGATACATTGGAGACGTATCAACTCCCCCAAGCTTAAACCTTTTCTTGTCCTCAAGCAATTCAATTGATAAACTGAAAGTGAGAACGAAAACCTTTTACGGACTCTTTTGCTCTTGTTTGCATAAATAAGCTTAAATAGCACCCAGGTTTTCAGCCAACATTATAAGTAACCATGTCAACAATAACTCTTAAAGATTATAATGATTCATATCAATGGCATAATCAGCTAGCGAGCAATAATAAGACATCTCAAATAGCAACACATTGTCAAAACAATCATGATATAATATGACAATAATTGTATCTCGCTAGCCCTTTCTGAGACCGCAAAACATAAATGCAGAGCACCTCCGAAGTTCAAGCAGCGACTAAACATTGTAATTCATGGTAGAAAAGATCCAGTCATGATGCACCCAACATTAGCTATACACAATGCATAAATCATGACCGTTGTGCTCTACTCAGTTTCTGGCGCTTGTTTATAGAAGGTGATGACACAACATAAAAGTAAATAGAATGTCCCTTCGCAGAGGGAAGCAGTAATTTGCAGAGGTGCCAGAGCTTAATTTTTAAAACAAAGATAAATGATATTTTGACATGCACCCTTCTCATTAACTTCACGACCATCAGTTATCAACATCTTCCATGCTCAGCACGCTAGTGGCGGTTCCCAAGTGATAAAAGGTTTACTCCCCCTCCACCAACAATCACATTCCACGGCTTGTCCGAAACAACGGGTGCCGTCCAAACCAACAACAGTCTAGGGGAGTTTTGTTTAATTATTTGCATTTTGTGAGTTCGAGACTGGGAATCCCTATTACCGCTCATTTCGTCGTGTGATGGCGAGTGAATAAACACTCGACCTGAGGATAACATGCTTAGCACGGAAGATATCGACCACCTCCTGTCGTTCCATGAACGATCCAGGCACACAAAATGGATAAAAAAATTTAGAAGTTTTTAGAGGTGGCACATGCAAATTTGCTTAGTTTTCGATGTACAAGCAGAATTCCCACTTAGTACAGGCTAACGCTAGCAATTTAAGACTGGGAAGCGGCCAGCTAGAGAGCAACAACGATCATAACCAGGCATTATGCATAAGTAACATTGGATACTAGCATGAGTAGTATATGAACACCATGAGCATAAACATTATAGAGGCTATGTTGGTTTTGATTCAACTACATGCATGAACATGTACCAAGTCAAGCCACTCGAACATTCACAGGAGGATACCATATCATCATACTACATCACAACCATTTTAACGCTATGTTGATATCCAAGATAAATCATTAACCACTCCCAGCTACTTATGCATGGCATGAGAAACTATAATATCTAATTGTCATTGCAAACATGTTTAATCACAACGGGCAAAATCATGGGCACTAGGTTAAACATATTTACACAGACAAGACAAGTTGAGTTCATACCAGTTTCTCTTTGCCACGGCCAGCTCATCGAATATCGTCATTATTGCCTTTCACATGCACGACCGAATGATATGAAAATAATAATAGTGCAAGAGTGCCATGGACTAAGCTAGAATCTGCAAAACATTTTATTCAACAGGAGAAGACAAGGTAAAATTGGCTCTTATTAGTTCAACAGTTATTCATATGAGAACCACTCAGCATTTTCATCGTGGTCTTCTCCTCGGTACAACTCGAATAAAAAAATTCAGAGAAACACACTGAAATATTTTTGGAGTTTTTGGTTTTTCTTCAACAAGCAAATAATAAGAAAAAACGAGAAAAACTATTTACACGGGAAAGCTCCCAACAAGCAAAAGAAGAACAAGAAAATCTTTTTGGATTTTCTTTTTAGTACTACTACTAAGCATGCATAGAAAGTAAATTAACTAAAACTATTTTTTGTTTTTCTAAAGTTTAACAAACACACAAGAAGAAAGCAAGAAAATAAATCTAAGCATGGATGATACAATGAAAAAGTGTGAACACCAACAAATGGAATAATATGCATGAATGTAATGTCGGTGAGAAACACGTACTCCCCCAAGCTTAGGATTTTGGCCTAAGTTGGTAGTGAATCAGTAGCCTGGAGGGTAGTAGTCGGGGTACTGTGGAGGTGCATGTGCAGCCTCAGCAACAACCTGAGCGTTCCAGTAGGCGAGGATGTCTACAGGCATAATTCGGTATCCTCCCCTAGCAATAGAATCAAACAAAGTAGGTGCAGGCAGGGGAATAACATCATGAGTGTCAACGTTATAGACCAAGTTATAAGGAATGGCAATGTCAGGACGTTCATGTGCAAGAAAGTGATGGTGATCCATGGCTGCACAGTCTAGGTAAACTGTGCTAAGAGGGAAACCATGAGGGCATATCTCAACCTCGAAGTGAGCCGCTAAACGAGTAGCATAAATCCCACCATGTATTTTACCCTGAGATTTTACTAAGGTGCAGGCGACGAGCCATGATAGCCCGCAAGCTATACGTGTTGTCACCATCAATGGCACGACGTAAAACAACAAGGTCTGGTGAACTAAGTGCACCCACCTTCTCCCTAGCAAGCAAGCATTTGGTAATGAAATATGCAAAGTAATGAACAGCAGGAAAGTGTAAACCACCGGCAGTGATGGCTGACACTCTCCTCTCATCACCCACTGTGAAAGTGCGACAAAAATCCTCAAACTCAGCCGGCCTAGGCTCGGCCAAGCTACCGCCAGAAGGGATCAAGCATATGTCACAAAACTCAGTAAGTGGTATCTGATGATTTTCAGCATATAAATCAAAGCTCACTTCAGGAGGATTATTTCTAGGCAAGAAAGTAAAGCTTTGAACAAACATATTTGTGAGGATTTGGTGCTGGTCACACTCATCTGCCATGAAGTCGGTGAGACCGGCAGTGGCAATGAATTGCATGAACTCCTCATGAATTCCAGCTTCTTACAGGAACGGGGTGTGTGGCCATTCGCACGTCCGTACCTCTGCCAACCTCTGAGGGTGGAGATCATTGTCAGAAGACTCCCCAATAACACCCTTGGAGTTCTTCCTGAAGCCATATTTCCTGAAGATATTCATGTCCACGTACAATTTTTCCTATGAACAAAAATTTGAATTTTTAGTTCACAAAATTTTTCGAACAAAACTTCACAAAACTAACAGCAACTACTCATAGGGATACATAGAGGCCATAACAAGCATTCAAACAACTTAGAACACTAAGAATTCAACATGCAAGCACATCTACAATAGCACCAAGAGTAGCTAATTATTCAAAGTATAAACCACTAAAACAAAAACTAATTGGACAAATGGTGGAGTCACATACCAACCAACAATCCCTCGAAAATTTTCGGAAATGGAGCTTCGAGCAAACAGATCGAAATTGGCAACAAAATGAGCAAGAACACGGGAGAGAGAGAGTGGTTTTTTTCTGGAGGTAGGTGACAATGTGGGACGAAGAGATAAGTCAGGGGCCCACGTGGGGACCACAACCCCCCAGGGCACGCCAGGGGGTGCTGGCGCGCTCAGGTGGATTGTGCCCACCTGGTGCACCCCCCTTTGGTAATTTTTGCACCAAAAATTCTTAAATATTCAGGAAAAAATCATATAAATTTTCAGAGCATTATGAGAACTTTTATTTTTGGGTCATTTTTTATTGCATAGGAAATTCAGAAAACAAACAAAACATGGCATTTATTTTATTTAACTAATAAAAACAGAGAATAAAAAGTAGGGAAAGAAAGTAGTGCTTACTAAATTCATCAACTTCATACCGTTCAAATATGATCCATTAATAAGGTTGATCAAGTCTTATTAACAACCACTTTCGATTAGTATGAAACCGAAGAACTTTCATAAATCACTAAGTTACCTCAATGGGGATATGCATTTCCCCAACAATAAGCATTTCATATTTCTGTTTGATAGTAGGTAGAGGTATTTGAAAACTTCCAATAGTGATTGTCCGAGATTTTTCAATAACATTAATACTATTCACTTGGAATTGTTTCTTCGGAAAGTGCACTCTATGCTCATTACCATTGATATGAAAAGTGACCTTGCTTTTATTGCAATCAATAACAGCCCCTGCAGTATTTAATAAGGGTCTACACAGGATAATCGACATGTTGTCGTCCTCGGGCATCTCAAGTATAACAAAGTCAGTCAAAATAGTAACATTAGCAACAACAACGGGCACATCCTCACAGATACCAATAGGTATGGTAGTTGATTTGCCAACCATTTGCAAAGAAATTTCAGTAGGTGTGAGTTTATTCAAGTCAGGTCTTTTATATAAAGAGAAAGGCATAACAGTAACACCAGCTCCTAAATCACAGAAATGAGTTTTCACATAATTCTTTTTGATAGAGAAAGGTATAGTTGGTATTCCCGGATCTCCAAGTTTTTTAGATACTCCATCATTAAAAGTGTAATTAGCAAGCATAGTGGAGATTTCAGCTTCCGGTATTTTTCTCTTATTTGTGATTATGTCTTTCATATATTTTTCATATGAGGCATTTTAAGGATATCAGTAAAGCGAGTACGCAAAAAGACTGGCCTCGGCATTTCAGCAAAGCGTTCAAATTCTTAATCATCATTCTTTTTAGTTGACTTGGGTGGAAAAGGCATAGGTTTTTGAAGACATAGTTCTCTTTCTTTACCATGTTTCCTAGCCACAAAGTCTCTTTTGTCATATCTTTTATTCTTAGGTTGTGGGTTATCAAGATCAACAGGTGGTTCTATCTCAACATCATTATCTGGTTCTTTATCATTGGTTGGTTGAGAGTCTTCATGAACCTCATCATTATCTTTTTCATTATAATTAGGTGAGTGTTCATTACCAGATTGAGTTTCAGCATCAGAGATAGAAATTTCATTTTCATTATCAGGAGGTTTCTCCATTTCAGGTTCACTAGAAGTGTGCAAAGTCATATCATTTTTATTTTTCTTTTTCTTCCTAGAAGGACTAGGTGTACTAGTGTTAGATCTTTGTGAATCTTGTTCAATTCTTTTAGGGTGTCCCTCGGGATAAAGTGGTTCCTGAGTCATTTTACCTCTTCTAGTTGCAACTCTAACAGCAAAGTCATGCATATTATGATTCATTTCATCAAGAAATTCTCATTGAGATTTAGCAACTTGTTCTAATTGAGTTTGTACCATAGAAGCATGTTTTCCAACACCTCTAACATCATTTGATATTCTAAATAACAAGTCACTCAAGCGAGTGATCATATCAGAATTGTATTTCAATTGTTTCATAACATTTGCATTGAAGTGATCTTGTTTCCTAATATAGTTTTCAAACTCATAAAGGCATTGACTAGGATGCATATTGTGAGGATTATCATTTTCATTAAACTACATAAGAGAATTTACCTCTACCACCTTAGGCAGTGGTGGTGTATTAAGCCCATGTATTTCTTCAATAGGAGGTAAATTTTTAACATCCTCAGCTTTAATACCTTTTTCCTTCATAGATTGTGTTGCCTCTTGCATATCTTCGGGACTGAGATATAATATACCCCTCTTCTTCAGAGTGGGTTTAGGCGGTGGTTCAGGAAGAGTCCAATCATCATAATTTTTCAGTATGTTATTCAATAATTCTTCAGCTTGAGCAATAGTCTGTTCCCTGAAAACACAAGCAGCACAACTATCTAGGAAGTCCCTAGAAGCATCGGTTAGTCCATTATAGAAGATATCAAGTATTTCATTTTTCTTAGGAGGATGATCAAGCAAAGCATTAAGTAACTGGCAAAGCCTCCCCCAAGCTTGTGGGATACTCTCGCACAAATTTAAATATTTCCAGTAAGGCAGCTTGTTTCATACGAGCAGGAAAGTATTTTTCAGAGAAGTAATAAACCATATCCTAGGGAATACACACACAACCAGGAGAAAGAGTATTGTACCAAGCTTTAGAATCACCCTTTAATGAGAACGGAAATAATTTGAGAATAAAGTAATAACGAGTTTTCTCATCATGTGTAAAAAGGGTGGCTATGTCATTCAACTTAGTAAGATGTGCCACAACAGTTTCAGTTTCATAACCATGGAAAGGATCAGATTCAACCAGATTAATTAACTATGGGTCGACAGAGAATTCATAATCCTTATCATCAATATAGATAGGTGAAGTAGCAAACTTAGGATCACATTTCATTCTAGCATTCAGAGATTTTTCTTTATACTTTTGTAGTAATTTCTCTAGATCATCTCTACCATTACAAGCAAGAATATCTCTAGTTGCTTCTTCACTCATAACATAACCTTCCGGTACCTTACCAATTCATATCTAGGAAGGCTAGTTCTAGCAGGTGTTTCAGGAGTTTCAGTTTCAAGCAAATCATCAGATTCAACAACATCATGTTGTATAACTCTAGAAATTTGTTTATCAAGAAATTCACTAAGTGGCACATCATCATTATCAAGGAAGGTACTAGCATCATCATAAGCATAATTCATAGTAGAAGTAGCATCATCAATAACTTGCGACATATCAGAATTAATAGCATGTGGTGGTGTTGCAAGTTTACTCATAACAGAAGGTGAATCTAAAGCAGAACTGGATGGCAGTTCCTTACCTCCCCTCGTCCTTGAGGGAAATATCTTAGTCTTTGGATCCTTCAGATTCTTCGTAGTGATAGTATGATAATAATCCCAAGTGACTCAACAAATATAGCTATGCTCCCGGGTAACGGCGCCAGAAAAAGGTCTTGATAACCCACAAGTATAGGGGATCGCAACAGTTTTCGAGGGTAGAGTATTCAACCCAAATTTATAGATTCAACACAAGGGGAGCCAAAGAACATTTGAAGGTATTAGCAGTTGTGTTGTCAATTCAACCACACCTGGAGATTAATTATCTGCAACAATATGATCAGTAGCAAAGTAGTTTGACAATTTTGATAGTAGTGACAGTAGCAACGGTAACAGTAACACTGATAGCAGCAATTTTGTAGCATGCATAATAGTGATGATAGCAGTAGTAACTTAGCAGAGACAATATGGGTAAATTCGTAGGCATTGGATCGGTGACTTGTTGGATGATATTCATCATGTGCCAGTTATAACCTAGGGCGATACAGCACTAGCTCCAGTTCATCGATATAATGTAGGCATGTATTCTGTAAATAGTCATACATGCTTTATTTAAAGAACTTGCATGACATCTTTTGTCCTACCCTCCCGTGGCAGCGGGGTCCATATTGGAAACTAAGTGATATTAAGGCCTCCTTTTAATAGAGAACCGGAACAAAGCATTAACACATAGTGAACACATGAACTCCTTAAACTACGGTCATCACCAGGAGTGGGCCCGGTTGTTGTCACTCTGGGGTTGCCGGATCATAACCGTAGTAGGTGACTATAACTTGCAAGATCGTATCTAAAACATGGATACAATGATGAATTCATAAATGGTTCAGATCTGAAATCATGCACCCGGGCCCAAAGTGACAAGCATTGAGCATGGCAAAGTCATAGCAACATCAATCTAAGAACATAGTGGATATTAGGGATCAAGCCCTAACAAAACTAACTCGATTACATGATGAATCTCATCCAACTCCTCACCGACCAGCGAGCCTACAAAGGAATTACTCACTCCCGGTGGGGAGCATCATGGAATTGGCGATGGGGATAGGTTGGTGATGATGAAGATCGAAGATCCCCCTCTTCAGAGCCCCAAACGGACTCCAGATCTGCCCTGGGCCTGGTAGCGGCTCCGTCTCGTGGATCGTGACAATTCTTTCTCCCTTATTTTTTCTGGAATAATGTGAATTTATAGTATCAGGGGGGTCATTAGCGGGGCCACCAGGTGGGTACAACCCACCTGTGCGCGCCAGGAGAGGGGGGCGCGCCTTTGGTGGGTTGTGCGCACCCAGGGACCCCTCTCCGGTGGGTCTTGGCTCCAGAAATTCTTATTCTTGGTATAAAAATCCTCAAAAAGTTTCATTCCATTCTAAGAACTTTTATTTCTGCACAAAAACAACACCATGGTAGTTCTGTTGAAAACAGCATCAGTCCGGGGTTAGTTTCATTCAAATTATGCAAATTAGAGTCCAAAACAAGAGGAAAATCTTGAGAAAAAGTAGATACGTTGGAGACGTGTCAACATCATATGTTTCTAGCAAGCCAATTTGAATGACAACCACAATGACCCCAAATGAGCTGAAGAATCAAATGTCGTTCAAAATAACGGTAACAGAAGCACGTTGATCAATTCAATTTATAACATTGTAGTTTCACAATCAATCACCCCTAGCTAGGGTTGGATTGGATTGGAAATTAACAATCAATTACTAATCGATCACCCCTTTCAATTTTCTTTCATGTCTAAAAAATCCCTAGTTTAAATATCGGCTAAACCTAAAGAAACAGAAAGTAAACCTAAACTAAATGTCAATTTTTCATCTTCTTCTTCTTCCTCCTGTCGGCTAAACCTAAACAAACAGAAAGTAAACCTAAACCTAAACCTAAACAGAGAGAGAGAGAAGAGGGAGGGGTGGCGCACCTCGGTGTTGGGGATGGCCAGGGCCGGGGTCGAAGGCAGAGGGGGTTGGGCGTCCTTCTCAAGGGAGGGGCCAGGCCGGGGGGGCGACGGTGACGGCGCCGGGGTCTGGTGCAGCGTCAGAGGGGCCGGAGCTCGGGGTGGCAGTGGTCGACGACGGGACGGCGACAGCGCGATGAGGTGGCCGTGTTCGGTGACAGCATCGGTGAGGCGAGGCAGAGGCCTCAGGCGGCGACGCGCGGGGGTGAAGGAGGGGCGAGGAGGCGATGGGCGAGGCGAGGAGGAGGCGGTGACGGGGCGGGGCGGCATCGGGGACGGCGGATGGCGGCGGGGCGCGTCAGGGCACGTCCCGATCCAAAACTGGATCTGTGGGTGGGGCAGCGGGGCGGGGCGCTGAGGCGGCGGGGGCGGGGTGTCGGGGTGGGGGCGGCGGCGCGGGTGAGGGAGAGATAGGGAGAGAGAAAGAGAGGGGAGTGAGAGAGTGGTGGGGCGCCGACACTTAGTGGGGTGGGGCCGGGGGAAACGGCCAGTTTCTTTGCCGTCTACTGGCTAGCGGCAAAGAAGATTTGTTGTATGCTAGCGGACGGCAAAGAAAGTGGCATTTGCTAGCATCTTACATTCCGCCACCCACCATCTTTGCCGTCTGCTAGCATACGGCAAAGCTTCTATGTCGTTCGCTAGCTGACGGCAAAGAGCAGGCTGACGGCAAACACCTTCTTTGTCGTCCACTCTTTCTTTGTTGTCAGCTTTATTTAAGCTGATGGCAAAGAACTTCTTTGCTATCAGCTAGCAGACGGCAAAGAGCTGGCTAACAGCAAAGATCCTGATTCAAGTAGTGCTCACTAGAGCTCCTGGAACCTTCCAAGGGGTGATGAGCAATACCTTGGCTCTAGTGCGTAGGAAGCCAACTATGATTTTCTTTGATGCTATTTTCATATACAATAAAACTTTTATTTAACATCTTGTACATGTTAAGGGAGTGTTGTCTATTATGCGAGTAGAGCATTGGAAGGTCAAACTATATCAGTGTGCTTTTGCATAGATGCAAATGGCTTGTTTGTTTCATACTATTAGTGCTCAAGGACTGGTTACAGACCAAAGTAAAATTCAAACAGTGAAGTGTTGGCCTACTCTACCAAATATGTAAGGAAGTGAGAGGATTCTCATGGCTCATTGGTTATTGCAGAAAGTTTATAGAACACTATGGCCTAATTAGCAAACCTTCGAGTGAATTACTAAAGAAGGGAGTTCCTTTTGTCTGGACCACCATCAGTGAAGATCCAGTCCAAATTCTGAAAAGGGTGTTGATTGCAGCCTCGATCCTGGCTTTACCAAGCTTTGACAAGCCTTTTGATAGAAGCATATGCTTGTGATATAGGTATTGGAGTTGTGTTAATGCAATATGGCACCCCTCTAGCTTATGTTAATAAGTCATTGGGTCATAAAAACAGAGCTCTATCAGTACATAACGAGGAGTATATGGCAATTCTATTAGCTATGGAACAATGGAGAGCTTTCTTGAGAATTCAAAATTTCGCTATTAAAACTAATCATAAAAGTTTAGTGCACTTGAAAAACCAAAAGATCCGTACTACTTGGCAACATATGGCACTTACCAAACTTATGAGGCTCAACTATCAGATTGTCTTAAAAAGGGTACTAAAAAATTAGTAGTTGATGCATTGTCAAGGAGAGCTGAAGTTCCTCAAGCATTTCATATTTCTAGAGCCCACACTATGTGGATAGAAGAGATCGTGGATAGTATTGCAATAATTATCTGTTCAACTTGATGCTAAGCCTATCTATCAACTGCTCAATGGCCTGATGAAATACAAACATTGTATTTTGATTAGCAACAATCTTGAAATTCACCACAATTTTTTTGCCTTTCATGATAGTTCTTTTGGAGGTCATTCTAGATTCCCTGTTACTTGTAACATAATTCATTCCTTGTTTAGATGGTCTGGTATGAAAAGCTTTATCAATAATAAATTACAACCATGTGTGATTTTTCAGCAGGCTAAACCTGAAAGAGTTAACCATCCATGACTATTATCTCCTCTTCCTATGCCCAAAATAGCCTAGGATACTGTCATAGTGGATTCTATTATGTTCGTTATTGGCAAGTTTGCAAAACATGGTCATTTCATGGCTCTAAAGCATCCTTACACCACTCAAAAGATTGCCGAAGTTTTCTTAGATAATGTTTACGAGTTACATGGTATGCCTGATTTGATTGTGTCAGATACATACCCTATTTTCACCAGTACCTTCTAGGAAACTCTAGTTAAAAGCACATGTGCTCACCTTAACATGAGTTTTTCATATCACCCAGCTACACATTGTCAAACAAAGAGGTTCAACCAATAAGTGATTTGTTAGTTGAGGTGTTTTATTGGTGCTCATCCCACAAAATGGAGCAAGTGGCTTTCTATGTGTGAGTTCTGCTACAACACTAATTAGCACTCTATATTTGGTAAATCTCCTTTTTGAAACTTTATATAACCATTCCCCATGTATTTTGGCATGTCTGCTTCTGATGATGTAGCCTAAGTAGATATTTAACAGTGGCTTCAAGACAGACAAGTAGTGGTTGATTATATGAGGCAACATTTGCTTAGAACTCAACAGAGGGTGAAACACCTTGCAGACAAACATAGAACTCAGATAATGTTTGAAATTGGTGATATGGTGTTCCCGAAGCTACATCCCCATGTTCAATCTTCTGTGGTTTATCGAGCAAATCATAACTAGTTTTCAAGTACTATGGCCCATACAAGATAATTGACCAGATTGGGGACGCAGTTTATCGCTTGGAGTTACCTCGAGGCAATAAAATTCACCCGGTTTTCCATGTTTCTCTATTGAAACATGTGATTCAGTATGAATGTAAGGTGTGACAAACACTTCACTCTTCCTTTGCTCATCTCTAGGTTCCTTCGAAGATCCTTTAGCATCGAGTTAGGCAATCTGGTCGAAGCACTATGGCACAATGTTTGATCCAGTGGAGTGACTCCTCTCTAGTCCAAGCTATATGGGAAGAATCATAGTCACTTAAGAAAAAAAATCGTCAGGCTCCAGCTTGGGGACAAGTCATTTTAGGGAGGGGTCGGCATCCTGCAGGGAAGCACATCCACTACTGAAGAGGGCGTTTGTACAAGAACTAGAGGTTGTCGACAAGAGCCAAACGTTTATAGTTACAGAACTAAAACCCAAATCGTCAAGGCCCAAGAAGCTTCCCATTGTCTTGTAAGCCCAAACTAGACCCGTTAAGCGGTGGCACCTGATTCTACTAGTACTTATAGCCGTTGTATAGCTTTTTTATCATTTGGCTAGGATTTGGACGGTTGCAACCAATCGGTTGTAACACGAATAGCTGAGAGGGAGGGAGGGAGGAATAGCTACCGAATAATTCAAATTCCAGTCGATTCCATATATTTCCTAATTCATGTTTTTAGGGGTATTTCCTAGCTCATGTGAGCCAGATCTAGTTGGTAGCTCACAGTTCAACCCATTCGTCATACTCCCAGCAAACCCAGCCCATCTCGCATTCTGGGCTGGTGGTGGGCCAAGAAGGGAACTGACCAACAGAAAGC
Organism: Triticum urartu; assembly: GCF_003073215.2. Lineage (NCBI taxonomy): Eukaryota > Viridiplantae > Streptophyta > Magnoliopsida > Poales > Poaceae > Triticum > Triticum urartu. The sequence goes on along the minus strand of NC_053023.1, from coordinate 209,074,222 downwards.
GTGCAGTTGGTTGATCATAAAAGTGGCATTCATGCCCATGAAGGAAGCGACGGTCTCGCAACTCGCAAACCCTAGCCCGCGAGCACAGGTCCACAAAACCACAACCCTCTCCCTCCCCACCGCCACTTGCCGCAATTCCTCCACCAGAAAGGGAAGCACGCCGGAGTCCCATCTCCTCGGCCGTCAAAATGGTACGCGTTTCCTTCCTCTCCATCACCCCGAAAGCTTAATCTCTTGTCATATCCGTGCCAATCCATGTTGTTTTCCCTGCTTTGCTTCTTACGTGGGTTTTCCGTGGTGGTCTGTTCGTGATCGATAACTGCTAGATTTCATGTTGTATGAGTGGTTCCCTTCGAGTGCTTTGACATGTAGGGTTGATGCTATCCTATGAAACTCAAGCTTTGGTGTATTCATGCGGACTAAATGATTAGTTCTTCCGTTTTAGGGTTTCTTTGATCAAGTTTCTGAGTTATAGATCTCTGAACCATGTAACACTAGTTCTTAATTAATGTATATTTGCATGAGATTTTGTACCGCTTCACGTTCCTAATTACCAAGTATTAAATGCTCCTTAGATATGTAAAATGTTGTATTAGTTATGTCAGGCGGGCGTGCTCTTGGTTTGAGAAGGAATCAATAGATCTTCGTGTCAGGATCAAATCTAATTTGGTCTTCCCTCCGTTTAGATGGACTATAACTTGTATTCATGCATCTTTAAATGTGTAATATTGTGAAGTGACCTTGTCAAGGTTGTGCCTCAGGCAACTTCACATTTCATGATACTACTAAAACCTGATCAGTAAAACTGGGTATGCATTCCCTCAGCAGATAACCATTTGTCATTAATTCCATTCAATGTTTCACCTTAACTTGGGATGCTTCTCTCTTGCCAAGTGATATATCATATTCTTATGTAGCTTATACTACAATTTCAAATCTTACTGTTTAATATTTAATATTGAATTTTGGGGTCCTACTATGGCATGAAATGTTTGAGACCTAATTATCCTTATGATGACAACCATAAGCATGTTTCTAAGGACCTAATTGAACTTTGTAGTATAGGTTTTCTTAGTATTTTTTGAACATTCCTGCACTTGTTTCTAGAGCCCTTTTTTATTATTGCAATGCCATCCAAACTTGTATCCAATTTCATGCAAACCCTATTTGTTGTTGCAAATACTATTTACGTGAACGTTCCGAAGACCAAGAAGACCTACTGCAAAAACAAGGAGTGCAAGAAGCACACACTTCACAAGGTCACTCAGTACCAGAAGGGTAAGGATAGTCTGTCTGCCCAGGGAAAGCGTCGTTATGACAGCTGTTAGGGAACGCAGTATTTCAAAAAAATTTACCTACAAACACGCAAGATCTAACTAGGAGATGCATAGCAATGAGAGGGGAGAGTGTGTCTACGTACCCTCGTAGACCGAAAGCGGAAGCGTTTAGTAACGCAGTTGATGTAGTCGAACGTTTTCGCGATCCAACCGATCCAAGTACCGAACGCACGGCACCTCCGCGATCTGCACACGTTCAGCTCTATGACGTCCCTTGTACTCTTGATCCAGCTGAGGCCGAGGGAGAGTTTCGTCAGCACGACGGCGTGATGACGGTGATGATGAAGTTACCGACGCAGGGCTTCGCCTAAGCACTACAACGATATGACCGAGGTGGAATTCTGTGGAGGGGGGCACCGCACACTGCTAAACAATTAACTTATGTGTTCTAGGGTGCCCCTGCCCCCGTATATGAAGGAGCAAGAGGGAGGCTGGCCGGCCCTATAGGGGCGCGCCCCAAGTAGGATTCCTACTAGGAATCGGAATCCTATTCCTAGTAGGTTTCCAACAAGGAAGAGAGGGGGAAGGAAGGAGAGGGAGAAGGAAGGAGAGGGGGGCGCCACCCCCTCCTAGTCCAATTTGGACTCCTTAATGGGGGGGCATGCTGCCAGCCCTAGGCCCTCTCCTCTCCCTCACACAAGGCCCATGTTGGCCCATTAGTTCCCTCGGGGGTTCCGATAACCCCCCGGCACTCCGATATTTCTCTTGTGACCCCCGGAACTCATACGGTGTCCGAATAACATCGTCCAATATATCAATCTTTACGTATCGACCATTTCAAGACTCCTCGTCATGTCCATGATCACATCCGGGACTTCGAACTACCTTCGGTACATCAAAACACATAAACTCGAAATACTGATCGTCATCGAACGTTAAGTGTGCGGACCCTATGGGTTCGAGAACTATGTACACATGGCCGAGACTCACTTCCGGTCAATAACCAATACCGGAACCTGGATGCCCATATTGGTTCCTACATATTCTACGAAGATCTTTATCGGTCAAATCGCATAACAATGTACGTTGTTCCCTTTGTCATCGATATGTTACTTTCCCGAGATTCGATCATCGGTATCTCAATACCTAGTTCAATCTCGTTACTGGAAAGTCCCTTTACTCGTTCCATAATGCATCATCCCGTAACTAACTCATTAGTCACATTGCTTGCCAGGCTTATAGTGATGTGCATTACCGAGAGAGCCTAGAGATACCTCTCTGACAATCGGAGTGACAAATCCTAATCTCGATCTATGCCAACTCAACAAACACCATCGGAGACACCTGTAGAGCATATTTATAATCACCCAGTTATGTTGTGACATTTGATAGCACACTAAGTGTTCCTCCGGTATTCGAGAGTTGCATAATCTCATAGTCATAGGAACATGTATAAGTTATGGAGAAAGAAATAGCAATAAACTAAACGATCATAGTGCTAAGCTAACGGATGGGTCAAGTTCAATTGATCATATTACTTAAGAACTCCCACTTAGATAGACGTCCCTCTAATCATCTTAGTGATCGCGTGATCCATATCAACTAAACCATGTCCGATCATCACGTGAGATGGAGTAGCTTTCAATGGTGAACATCACTATGTTGATCATATCTACTATATGATTCACGCTCGACCTTTCGGTCTCAGTGTTCCGAGGCCATATCTGCATATGCTAGGAAAGTTTAACCCGAGTATTTTGCGTGTGCAAAACTGGCTTGCACCCGTTGTATGTGAACGTAGAGCTTATCACACCCAGGGAGAACACTTGTACCTTGGAATTTAGTGAGAGATCATCTTATAATGCTACCGTTGAACTAAGAAAAATAAGATGTAGAAAGGATAAACATCACATGCAATAAAATAAGTGATATGATATGGCCATCATCATCTTGTGCCTTTTGATCTCCATCTCCAAAGCACCATCATGATCACCATCGTCACCGGCTTGACACCTTGATCTCCATCGAAGCATCGTTGTTGTCTCGCCAACTATTGTCTCCACGACTATCGCTACCGCTTAGTGATAAAGTAAAGCAATTACATGGTGATTGCATTTCATACAATAAAGCGACAACCATATGGCTCCTGCCAGCTGCCGATAAGTGTGTTACAAAACATGATTATCTCATACAGCAATTTATATAATCACGTCTTGACCATATCACATCACAACATGCCCTGCGAAAACAAGTTAGATGTCCTCTACTTTGTTGTTACAAGTTTTACGTGGTTGCTATGGGCTTAGCAAGAACCGTTCCTACCTACGGCATAAAAACAACAACATGGTGTAGTGATTGCTTTTTGATATTTAGAAAGAACGTTGTTCATTGAATCCGATTCAACTAAAGTTAGAGAAACAGACACCCGCCAGCCACCTATGTGCAAAGCACGTTGGTAGAACCAGTCTCATGAACGCGGTCATGTAATGTCGGTCCGGGCCACTTCATCCAACAATACCACTGAATCAAGAAACAACAAGTGACGGCAAGAAATATGTATATATCCATGCCCACAACTCCTTTGTGTTCTACTCGTGCATATAACATCTACGCATAGACCTGGCTCGCATGCCACTATTGGGGAATGCGGTATTTCAAAAAAAATTACCTACGAACATGCAAGATCTATATAGCAGATGCATAGCAACGAGAGGGGAGAGTGTGTCTACGTACCCTCGTAGACCGAAAGCGGAAGTGTTTAGTAACACGATTCATGTAGTCGAACGTCTTCGTGATCCAACCGATCCAAGTACCGAACGCACGGCACCTCCGCGATCTGCACACCTTCAGCTCGGTGACGTCCCTCGTACTCTTGAATCAGTTATGGCCGAGGCAGAGTTTCGTCAGCACGATGGCGTGATGATGGTGATGATTAAGTTACCGACGTAGGGCTTCGCCTAAGCACCACAACGATATGACCGAGGTGGAATTCTGTGGAGGGGGGCACCGCACACGGCTAAACAATCAACTTGAGTGTGCTAGGGTGCCCCTTGCCCCCGTTTATAAAGGAGCAAGGGGGAGGCTGGCCGGCCCTATAGGGGCGTGCCCCAAGTAGGATTCCTACTAGGAATGGGAATCCTATTCCAAGTAGGTTTCCAACAAGGAAGAGAGGGGGAAGGAAGGAGAGGGGGGGCGCCGCCCCTCCTAGTCAAATTCGGACTCCTCAAGGGGGGCGGCAAGCCCTAGGTCCTCTCCTCTCTCTCTCACAAGGCCCATGTTGGCCCATTAGTTCCCCCGGGGGTTCCGAAAACCCCCCGACACTCTGATATTTTTCCGGTGACCCCCGGAACTCATCTGGTGTCCGAATAACATCGTCCAATATATCAATCTTTATGTCTCAACCAATTCGAGACTCGTCGTCATGTCTATGATCACATCCAGAACTCTGAACTACCATCGGTACATCAAAACACATAAACTCATAATACCGATCGTCATCGAACATTAAGCGTGCGAACCATACGGGTTTGAGAACTATGTAGACATGGACGATACTCACTTCCAGTCAATACCCAATAGCGGAACCTGGATGCCCATATTGGTTCCTACATATTCTACGAAGATCTTTATCGGTCAAACCGCATAACAATATACGTTGTTCCCTTTGTCATCGGTATGTTACTTGCCCAAGATTCGATCGTCGGTATCTCAATACCTAGTTCAATCTCGTTACCGGCAAGTCTCTTTACTCATTCCGTAATGCATCATCTCGTAACTAACTCATTAGTCACATTGCTTGCCAGGCTTATAGTGATGTGCATTACCGAGAGGGCCCAAAGATACCTCTCCGACAATCGGAGTGACAAATCCTAATCTCGATCTATGCCAACTCAACAAACACCATCAAAGACACCTGTAGAGCATATTTATAATCACCCAGTTATGTTGAGATGTTTGATAACACACTAAGTGTTCCTCGGTTATTCAGGAGTTGCATAATCTCATAGTCATAGGAACATGTATAAGTTATGGAGAAAGCAATAGTAATAAACTAAATGATCATAGTGCTAAGCCAACGGATGGGTCAAGTCAATCACATCATTATCTAATGATGTGATCTCGTTCATCAAATGACAACTCTTGTCCATGGCTAGGAAACTTAACCATCTTTGATTAACGAGCTAGTCAAGTAGAGGCATACTAGTGACACTCTATTTGTCTATGTATTCACATATGTACTAAGTTTCCGGTTAATACAATTCTAGCATGAATAATAAACATTTATCATGATATAAGGAAATATAAATAACAACTTTATTATTGCCTCTAGGGCATATTTCCTTCAACAGCAAGCAGTCAGGATATTGTGGTTAGACCAAGCCTGTTTTCCACAAGAAGGTATGGCGGCATCGTTGCTTTTGATTGTCTATCGACCTGCCAACACGATATATATAGTTCAGTATAGTTTATCTGATTTGTCGACCAATTCACCGCCATGGTACTTATGGTGTGTTGTGTAGTGTATTTGTCTGATAAAGATTAGAAGCATCTGTGCAATGCTAATGTTGTGACGTTTTTTAGGCAAAACCCAGCAAGAATATTGTGCTAAAGCTGCAATGCCAGTGCTGCAAGAACTACTCCCAGCGTGTCATCAAGGTTTGTTCCTTTTATCTTGAAAAATGAACATTTTTCTTTTTATTTTGTTGTGCCTGCTCATTCGTTATTATTCCTCTATCTACGTAGAGGTGCAAGCATTTTGAGATCGATGGAGACAAGTAGGGCAAGGGGACATCTCTTTTCTAGATTGCTTTCCCCTATCTGGGGTGGTGGTGCTCAAGAGCTATTACTACTTGTGTTAAGAGTTTGCTGTTAGGAGTTAAACTAATTAGAGACCTTGTCATGTATCCAAACTCCTGTATCTGACATTTAAGCAAGAGGTGAATTTGTTTAAGTGAAGTTTTGTAGCTTGAATCCTCTTTCATTCCGTATAATGGCTTTATTTTAACGTCATGGAGTTGATTGACATGGTAATTTGAGCTTTCCTGATGATTTTTGGCATATGATATCTGTTCTCAGTGACCGTTGGGTTAATTGTGAAGGGTTATTCCTACCCGACGTGTCTAGTTGCGGGTAATTAGAGCTAGGGAATGTAGGTTTCATGGGGATTTGAAATCAAGAAGGAATTAGTGAGTCCCGTCTTGAAATTCTATCATAACTTTCTTCCATTTCTTATTTAGTCATTCCCATGAATTAAAAGGGATTTTTTTTGGAAAAGGGGGACGACCCCAGCCTCTGCATCAGAACGATGCATACGGCCACCTTTATTACTAAGCAAAACAGTTCGACAGAGGTCTTAAAGTCTCCAAAAAAAGAACAAGAAGATGATCACAAAGAGCTAAAAAAATGAAGCCAAAACCGGCTGGCAAAATAAAGATAGGAAACTAATTGCCTATCCTATTACATGACCGCCATCCAAACCGGTTGAAAATAGCCCGTGCTACCATCTCCCATCGGATAGATCCAGTAATCAAACGCTCCCTGGCATCCGACGGAGTGAGTAGCGACCACATACGGATCAACGTAGTGGCTCGGAAGATAACCTGCAAAAAATGAGTATTTGTTGTTCTGTTAAAGACAAGATCATTTCTGCAATTCTAGATAGCCCATAATAAAGCACATACTCCTACACGAATGTGTCTCGCTGTTTCGGGCACTATCCCATCAAGCCACGTCCCAAATAACGTGTTGATATTATTCGGAGGAGTAATACTAAAGGCTATGTGAATTGTCCGCCATAATTTTTTTGCCCATGGGCAGTCAAGAAAGAGGTGTTGATGGATTCATCCCGATCACAAAAACTACATCTAGTAGACTCAGTCCAGTTGCATTTTACCAAGTTATCCTTAGTTAAAATGACTTGTTTGTGTACAAACCACATAATAACTGTAACTCTCAAAGGTACTCTGACATGCCAAAAACATGTTTCGAAGTAGGAATAGAGCTAGAATTAATAACATCCAGATACATGGATTTAACCGTAAACTCTCCATTCCTAGTTAGCTTCCAACACAACTGATCAGGTCATTGAGAAAGTTGTACATCCATCAGTCTTCTCACAAGATAGAGCCAAGCTTCCCAACGGTTTACGACTAGAGCTCTCATGAAGTGACTATTAAGAGGCGTGGACTGAAACGCTGTCTCAACGGACGCGTCTCTCCATTGAATAATGCTACAAAGAGAAGGATATTGAAGCGTGAGGGGCGAGTCCCCTAGCCATGTATCCTCCCAGAATCTCATAGAAGTACCGTTACCGATCACAAACTTTGTCCGATTGAAAAAAATTGATTTAACTCTCATCAGTCCTTTCCAGAAAAGCGAATCCATCGGCCTCACAATCACCTGAGATGAAGTTTTGGAATGAAGGTATTTATTATGTAGAATCTGTGCCCATGTAGCCTCTGTCTCACCAGATAGCTTATACAGCCATTTGCTGAGAAGACATATGTTCTTCACCTCAAGATTTTCGAGACCTAGACCCCCTTGGTCTTTCAATTGACAAATAATATCCCATTTAGCGAGTCTATACTTTCGCTTCAGATCATCACTCTGCCAGAACAAACGAGACCGATAGAAATCTAGTCTTTTCCGAACTCCAACCGGTACCTCGAAAAAAGACAAGAGAAACATAGGCATACTCATGAGAACCGAATTAATGAGAATTAAACGGCCTCCATATGACATGAGTTTGCCCTTCCAGAAACTAAGTTTCTTCTCAAATCGATCCTCAAGTCCTCAATGCACTTCCATTCTCTGTTTGTTAGCTTACGATGGTGAATTGGTATTCCCAAATAAGTGAAAGGTAGATCCCCCAATTCACACCCGAACAATTCCTTATAGGCCTCTTGTTCCTCATTGGCTCTTCCAAAACAAAACAATTGGCTCTTTTGGAAATTAATCTTTAGTCCGGTCAATTGTTCGAATAAGCATAAGACGAGCTTCATGTTTCTCGCTTTTGCCAAGTCATGCTCCATGAAGATGATAGTATCATCGGCGTACTGTAGGACAGACACACCTCCATCCACTAGATGAGGTACCAGACTTCCTACTTGACCAGCATCCTTAGCCCTTCCTATTAGAATCGTCAACATGTCAACCACAATGTTGAACAGAATAGGTGACACGGATCTCCTTGTCTCAAGCCCTTATGTGTTTGGAAGCAATGACCTATGTCGTCATTTACTTTGATTTCAACACTTCCTTTTTGCGTGAAAGATTCTACTTGTTGTCTCCAGGTTGGATCAAATCCTTTCATACGCAAAGCTTGTTGAAGAAATGGCCATTTAACTTTGTCGTACGCTTTTTCGAAATCTACTTTGAAAACAACCCCATCTAGTTTTTTCATGTGAATTTCATGGAGCGTTTCATGAAGGACCACAACCCCTTCTAGGATGTTTCTGTCCGGCATGAAAGCAGTTTGGGACGGCTGCACCACAGAGTGCGCAATCTGCATGAGTCTATTAGTCCCAACCTTGGTGAAAATTTTGAAACTTACGTTAAGAAGACAGATCGGCCTGAACTGCTCAATTCTCACGGCCTTTGTTTTCTTAGCTAGCAAAGTAATCGTTCCAAAATTTAGGTGAAACAACTGAAGCTGTCCAGAGAATAAATCATGGAACATCAGTAACAAATCCCCTTTAATAATATGCCAGCATTTTTTATAAAACTCCGCTGGAAATCCATTCGGGCCCGGAGCTTTATTATTCTTCATCCGCGAAATAGCTTCAAACACCTCTTTCTCTGAAAACGGGGCAGTCAAAAGATCATTTTCATCTACAGAAAGTTGAGTAACATCCACAATCCTCGACTCATCCAGGGACACGAAATTATCCTCCAGAGGCCCAAAAGGATGCTTGTAGTAGTTGGTTATGTATAATTTTAGGTTTTCTTGTCCTAAAATCGCCCCCTCATCTTGCTCAAGATGAAATATTCTTTTCTTTCTATGCTTTCCATTGGCGATCATGTGAAAAAATTGAGTGCTGGCGTCCCCTTTGACAACTTTGCGAACCTTGGCCTGCAATGCCCACTTAAATTCCTCCTCTCGTAGGAGTTCTTTCAATCGCATCTCCGCATCTACTTTAGCATGAAGTTCCATGGTTTCTAGAATTGTGGATTCGGCTTTTACATCTAAGGCTTGAATAAGGGTAAGGATCCTTTCCTTTTCAACCTTATATATCCCACTGAGATGCTTAGCTCACCCACGTCAGAAACTTCGCAAGTGCCTGATCTTATTCTGCCATCTCTCAACAGAAGACCTTCCTCCCGCATATTTAGCCCATTACCTGGCTATTAGCTCGAAAAAACCTTCTCTTTCAAACCACGCCCATTCAAAAGAGAATGTATTTTTATTCCCCACATGCGTTGCCTCACCCGAGTCAACCAGTAGAGGGGTTTGGTCTGAGATTCCGCGTGATAACGCCTGGAATGTTACCAGAGGGAACTTCTGCTCCCAGTCAACACTCGTGAGGACACGATCGAGCTTCTCAAACATAGGAGTTGGCAAAGTATTAGCCCAAGTATTTTCTACCCGAAAGCTCTATCTATGTCAGATCCAAGCTTTCTATAATGGTATTAAACATGAACGACCACCTGCCGTCAAAATTATCATTGTTCTTTTTCTCTCTCCTTCTAATAATATTGAAGTCACCTCCAACTAAGATTGGAAGCTGCTCAGAACCACAAATACAGACAAGATCTGCCAAGAAATCTGGTTTGAGTTCTGGCTGCGTGGCCCCATATACCACCACCAGTGCCCAATTAAACCCATCAGCTTTCGACCTAATCAGAAACTTGACGGCGAAATCTCCCATCGCCACACTTCGGACTCCCAACGTCTCGCATCTAACCCCAAGTAAGATCCCACCTGATCTTCCTCTCAGGGGAAGGCAGTGCCAATCAAAATCGACACCTCCCGATAAAGTAGTTAGGAACTATGGCGAGAAATCACCCCTTCAAGTTTCAGAAAGGGCGATAAAGTCCAACCCATGTTCGATAGAAGCATCCGCTAGAAATCTTATTTTAGCCAAGTCTTTCAGACCTCTGCTATTCCAAAAAAGTCCTCTCATAATTCATCATGAAATTTTTTGGTTGTACGGTGCTACCTCTTGAGCACTGCGTTGGTTTTCCCTGAAGAGGAAGGGATGATGCAGCAAAGTAGCATAAGTATTTCCCTCAGTTTTTGAGAACCAAGGTATCAATCCAGCAGGAGGCTACACGCCAATCCCTTGTACCAACACAAAACAAATAAATCCTCGCAACCAACGCGATAAGGGGTTGTCAATCCCTACACGGCCACTTACGAGAGTGAGATCTGATAGATATGATAAGATAATATTTTTGGTATTTTTATGATAAAGATGCAAAGTAAAATAAAAGCAAAGGAAATAACTAAGTATTGGGAGATTAATATAATGAAGATAGACCCGGGGGCCATAGGTTTCACTAGTGGCTTCTCTCGCGAGCATAAGTATTCTACGGTGGGTGAATAAATTACTGTTGAGCAATTGACAGAATTGAGAATAGTTATGAGAATATCTAGGTATGATCATGTATATAGGCATCATGACCGAGACAAGTAGACCGACTCCTGCCTGCATCTACTACTATTACTCCACTCATCGACCGCTATCCAACATGCATCTAGAGTATTAAGTTAATGAAAACAGAGTAACGCCTTAAGCAAGATGACATGATGTAGAGGGATAAACTCATGCAATATGATGAAAACCCCATCTTGTTATCCTCGATGGCAACAATACAATACGTGCCTTGGTGCCCCTACTGTCACTGGGAAAGGACACCACAAGATTGAACCCAAAGCTAAGCACTTCTCCCATTGCAAGAAAGATCAATCTAGTAGGCCAAACCAAACTGATAATTCGAAGAGACTTGCAAAGATAACCAATCATACATAAAATAATTCAGAGAAGATTCAAATATTGTTCATAGATAGACTTGATCATAAACCCACAATTCATCGGTCTCAACAAACACACCACAAAAAGAAGATTACATTGAATAGTTCTCCACAAGAGAGGGGGGACATTGTATTGAGATCCAAAAAGAGAGAAGAAGCCATCTAGCTACTAACTATGGACATGTAGATCTGAGGTGAACTACTCACACTTCATCGGAGGGGCTATGGTGTTGATGTAGAAGCCCTCCATGATCGATGCCCCCTCCGGCGGAGCTCCGGAACAGGCCCCAAGATGGGATCTCGTGGATACAGAAAGTTACGGCAGTGGAATTAGGGTTTTGGCTCCGTATCTGATCGTTTGGGGGTACGTAGGTATATATAGGAGGAAGGAGTACGTCGGTGGAGCAACAGGGGGCCCACGAGTGTGGAGGGCGTGCCTGGGGGTAGGCGCGCCCCCTACCTCGTGGCCTCCTCTTTTGTGTCTTGACGTAGGGTCCAAGTCTCCTGGGTCTTGTTCGTTGAGAAAATCACGTTCACGAAGGTTTAATTCCTCTTGGACTCCGTTTGATATTCCTTTTCTTCGAAACCCTAAAACAGGCAAAAAACAGCAATTCTGGGCTGGGCCTCCGGTTAATAGGTTAGTCCGAAAAATAATATAAAAGTGGATAATAAAGCCCAATAATGTCCAAAACAATAGATAATATAGCATGGAGCAATCAAAAATTATAGATACGTTGGAGACGTATCAAGCATCCCCAAGCTTAATTCATGCTCGTCCTCGAGTAGGTAAATGATAGAAACAGAATTTTTGATGCGGAGTGCTACTTGCCATAATTTTAATGTAATTCTTCTTAATTGTGGTATGAATATTCAGATCCGAAAGATTCAAGACAAAATTTCATATTGACATAAAAATAATAATACTTCAAGCATACTAACTAAGCAATTATGTCTTCTCAAAATAACATGGCCAAAGAAAGTTCATCCCTACAAAATCATATAGTTTAGTCATGCTCCATTTTCGTCACACAAGAATGCTGTCATCATGCACAACCCCGATGACAAGCCAAGCAATTGTTTCATACTTTACTAATCTCAAACCTATAAACTTTCGCGCAATATATGAGCGCGAGCCATGGACATAGCACTGTGGGTGGAATAGAATATAATGAGGGGAGTTATGTGGAGAAGACAAAAAGGAGAAAGTCTCACATCAACGAGGCTAATCAATGGTCTATGGAGATGCCCACTGATTGATGTTAATGCAAGGAGTAGGGATTGCCATGCAACGGATGCACTAGAGCTATAAATGTATGAAAGCTCAACAAAAGAAACTAAGTGGGTGTGCATCCAACTTGCTTGCTCACGAAGACCTAGGGCACTTGAGGAGGCCCATTGTTGGAATATACAAGCCAAGTTCTATAATGAAAATTCCCACTAGTATATGAAAGCGACAAAACAAGAGACTCTCTATCATAAAGATTATGGTGCTACTTTGAAGCACAAGTGTGGCAAAGGATAGTAACATTGTCCCTTCTCTCTTTTTCTCTCATTTTTTTGGGCCTTCTCTTTTTTATGGCCTTTCTCTTTTTTTAATTCCTCACTTAGGACAATGCTCTAGAAAATGATGATCATCACACTTCTATTTATTTACAACTCAATGATTACAACTCGATACTAGAACAAAAGATGACTCTATATGAATGCCTCCGGCGGTGTACCGGGATATGCAATGGACCAAGAGTGACATGTATGAAAGAATTATGAACGGTGGCTTTGCCACAAATAATATGTCAACTACATGAGCATGCTAAGCAATATGACAATAATGAATGTGTCATGATAAACAGAATGGTGGAAAGTTGCATGGCAATATATCTCGGAATGGCTATGGAAATGCCATAATAGGTAGGTATGGTGGCTGTTTTGAGGAAGATATAAGGAGGTTTGTGTGTGAAAGAGTGTATCATATCACGGGGTTTGGATGCACTGGCGAAGTTTGCGCCAACTCTCAATGTGAGAAAGGGCAATGCACGGTACCGAAGAGGCTAGCAAGGATGGAAGGGTGAGAGTGTGTATAATCCATGGACTCGACATTAGTCATAAAGAACTCACATACTTATTGCAAAAATCTACAAGTCATCAAAAACCTCGGCACTACGTGCATGCTCCTAGGGGGATAGATTGGTAGGAAAAGACCATCGCTCGTCCCCGACCGCCACTCATAAGGAGGACAATCAAATAACTTGTCACGCCCTCGATGCGGCTATATCTCCCACGTGTCGAAGCACGACTTAGAGGCATAACCGCATTGAAAGCAATGTCGCAAGTGAGGTAATCTTCACACAACCCAAGTAATACAATATGGGAAAAAGAGATTCATAGTTGGCTTACACTCGCCACTTCACACAATTACATGAATAAAGCATTACATCATCCAAATACAATCAAGGTCCATCTACGGAACCAAAATAAAAGAAGAACCCCAAATGCGACAAAGGTCCCCGATCGACCCCAACTAGTCTCCACTACTGATCAACTAGAACGAAACAACACAAAGGACAAGATCTTCAACGAGCTCCTCCTGAGCTAGGTTGCATCATCTACACGGACTCATCGGCACCTGCAAACTGGTTTTGGAAGAATCTGTGAGTCACGGGGACTCAGCAATCTCGCACCCTCGCGATCAAGACTATTTAAGCTTATGGGTAAGGTAAAGGTATGAGGTGGAGCTGCAGCAAGCGACTAGCATATATGGTGGCTAACATACGCAAATGAGAGCGAGAAGAGAAGGCAAAGCACGGTCGATAAAGGTATGATCAAGAAGTGATCCTAAACAACCTACGTCAAGCATAACTCCAACACCGCGTTCACTTCCCGGACTCCGCCGGAAAGAGACCATCACGGTAACACACGCGTTTGATTCATTTTAATTAAGGTCAAGTTTAGGTTTTCTACAACCGGACATTAACAAATTCCCATCTGCCCATAACCGCGGGCACGGCTTTCGAAAGTTCAAAACCCTGCAGGGCTGTCCCAACTTAGCCCATCACAAGCTCTCACGGTCAACGAAGGAATAGACCTCCTCCCGAGACATTTCGATCAGACTCGATATCTCGGTACAACAAGACATCCTCGACAATGGTAAAACAAGTCCAACAAGACCACCCGATGCGCCGACATCACGATAGGAGCTGCACATATCTCGTTCTCAGGGCAACACCGGATAAGCAATCCATACAACTAAAACCAGCCCTCGAGTTTCCCCGAGGTGGCGCTGCAAGGGGCTCTAGTTTGGACCAACACTTAGACAAGCACTAGCCCGGGGGGTTTAAAATAAGATGACCCTTGGGATGCGCGATTCCCAAGGGAAAAAGGCTAGGTGGCGAATGGTAAAACCAAGGTTGGGCCTTGCTGGAGGAGTTTTATTCAAAACGAACTGTCAAGGGGTTCCCATTATAACCCAACCGCGTGAGGAACGCAAAATCCAGGAACATAACACCGATATGACGGAAACTAGGGCGGCAAGAGTGGAACAAAACACCAGGCATAGGGCCGAGCCTTCCACCCTTTACCAAGTATATAGATGCATTAATGAAATAAGATATATTGTGATATCCCAACAAGTTAACATGTTCCAACAAGGAACAACATCTCCATGTTCCAACAAGGAACAAAACTTCAATCTTCACCTGCAACTAACAACGCTATAAGAGGGGCTGAGCAAAGCGGTAACATAGCCAAACAATGGTTTGCTAGGACAAGGTGGGTTAGAGGCTTGGTTCAACAATATGGGTGGCATGATAAGCAAGTGGTAGGTATCGCAGCATAGGCATAGCAAAAGAGCGAGCATCTAGCAAGCAAAGATAGAAGTGATTTCAAGGGTATGATCATCTTGCCTGAGATCCCGCAAGGAAGAAGAACGAGTCCATGAAGAAGACAAACGTAATGTAGACGAACGGGTCCTCACAACGCGACTTTACCGGAACCAACCCGAAGAAGCAAACACCGGAAAGAAGCACACAACGTAGTAAACAAACCAACACATGAACATGATATGATATGCGGGATGCGGTATGCGATGCATATGCATGATTGGACAAGGAATGCATGAAGCTGGCCTCAACTTGGAAATCCAAGTGTGCCACTGGAAAGATGAGATGAAATCACTTGAAAACGATATAAAGAACGCCGGAATCGGAGTTACGGTTTGGAAATGGCAAGCAATTCAAATATGACACCGGTCTGCGATTTACAGCAAGTAGCCATCTAAATGTAATGAGATGAACAAGCTACAGCACCCAAACATGGCAAAAAAATACATGGCAGGGATGCATTCATGATGCTTAACAAAAGTCTAGCATTGAGCTACAGCCAATTCATCCATTAACAGGTTCAAACAAGCATGGCAAAAAATGCATATGGCAAACAGATCTCAGACTTAGTGAAATTAACACTTGTCTGGAATTTCAGATCAGGTAGCACACTTCGGAGCATCAAAACTACATGCTACAGGACCTGAACATGGCAAAGTAAAGCATGGCATGAAGCTACTCAAAGATCTTAACAAAAGTCCCGTAGTGACCTTGAGCCAAAAGGGATCAGAAAATACAATTGCCAGCATGTGAACATAGCAAAAACATAATCAGTTTTCAGACTTAGTGAAAACTGGCACAAGCTGAAACATATCTCAAGTAGGTATGTTTACGAGCTCGATGCACTCACTACGGAGCAAGTCATGATAAGCTAAGCATACATCCATCAAGAATACACAAAAGCAAGCTAGACATGACAAGAACAATAACATAGCATGCACGGATCAACTACAACATCATCGGCAAAATTGCAAACAAGTTGAAAATCTGCCCAGATTCACAAAGTAGCAAAAGTAGAGCTCGACTGACTCAAGCTAGGGTGCTCCATAATTATAAACAAAGACATGGATGGATAGAGCACTACAATATTAACAAATCATCCTTACAGATCATCCTCAAAAGAGGCACGGATCACTAGGAAACAACATGGACATATGAGCATATGAGATAAACAGCTCAAGGACTTAGTGGAATTGCTAAGTCCCTGAAAACAGAATTACCAAGTGCCTCACTTGGCAAGCTTGTGCTAGTCACCACACACATCACAAAAATACATGGGTTGCACCTCTGGAAAGATGGCAAAACCCTTAACAAAACACATGTAGAGCATCAGGGCATATCATGCACACAATAATCATGGCAAAAAATGACAAAAACCTAAATGGAGTAGCAGATCTGACAATAAACTCAAGTAGCCCTCTTCTAACAGCATTTCGGGCATCAAGACGAACTCAAAAGAAAATGATGCAATGGAATGAAATGATGTACTCTCTGAGATGAACATTTTGATATGCTATATGCTCAAATCGGAGCTACTGATGCAAAGTTATGATGCGATGAACATGGGCATATCAATCTGGAAAACTCCGGGGACTTCGTGAAAATTAGACCTCGCGGGAACCGGGACGAGGAGGACCCAGGACGAGGAAATCCGGGCGAGGCGAGGCTGTTTGGTTGGAGGAGGTGGTGGATCTCATCCAGATCCACCAGGTTCGGCCGCCGGGCTCCGGCGACATGGCGGCGCCGGCGATGAAGCTCCGGCGAGCGGGGCGCGGTGCAACGCGGCGGCGACCGACGGAGAAGGGCGCTCGGGTCGCCGGATCGTGAGGAGGTCAACGGGCGGCGTGGTGCCGGAGCAACGGCGGCGAGGGAGCTCGGCTCCGGCGGCTGTCGGGACGGCGCAAGGCGACGCTGGCGATGGTGGCCCGCGGCGGCGAGGCAGGTGAGGAGGAAGAGGCGGGCGGCGAAGGCACAGGCGGGTGGCGCGCGGCGGCGGCGCGGGCTCGCGCGGGCCCGATCCTGGTCCCGCGGGCCGCGCGGTGGAGGCGGCGGCTGAGGCCAGTCGGGCGGCGACATGTGGCGGCGGACGTCGCGGTGGACATGTCCGTCGGCGGGATTTCGTCCGGCGGCGGCGGAAAAAAAATGGATCTAGGGTTTCGAGAGGAAGGGGAAGGAGATTTTCGGGGGTGTCTTCAAATAGGCATAGAGGGAGCTAGGAGAGTCCAAATGAGGTGCGGTTTTCGGCCACGCGATCGTGATCGAACGCTCTAGATGATGGAGAAGGTTTTGGTGGGTTTGGGGCCAAATTGGAGGGGTGTTGGGCTGCAACACACACAAGGCCTTCTCGGTCCCTCGATTAACCGTTGGAGCATCAAACGAAGTCCAAATGGTACGAAACTTGACAGGCGGTCTACCGGTAGTAAACCAAGGCCGCATGACAAGTCTCGGTCCAATCCGGAAATGTTTAATCCCCACACACAAGAAGAAGATAGAAATGACCACCGGAGGAGAACGGAGCGCCTGAATGCAAAACGGACAACGGGGAAAATGCTCGAATGCATGAGATGAACACGTATCCACATGAAATGCGCATGATGACATGATATGCAATGCATGACACGCAATCAATGACAAGGAAAACAACAGCGAATAACTAGACGACACCTGGCACATCGGTCTCGGGGCGTTACATAACACCTCATGTTTCAAATTTGTTATATAACGTTTACCATATGTGCATGCTACGGGACTTGCAAACTTCAACACAAGCATTTCTCAATTTCACAACTACTCAATTAGCACAACTTTGATATTATTACCTCCATATCTCAAAACAATCATCAAGCATCAAACTTCTCTTAGTATTCAAAACACTTATAAGAAAATTTTACTAATCTTGAATACCTAGCATATTAGGATTTTAAGCAAATTACCATGCTATTTAAGACTCTCAAAATAATCTAAGTGAAGCATCAGAGATCAATAGTTTCTATAAAACAAATCCACCACCGTGCTCTAAAAGATATAAGTGAAGTAGTAGAGCAAAACTATATAACTCAACAGATATAAGCGAAGCACATAGAGTATTCTATCAAATTCCAAATCATGTATGGCTCAAAAGGTGTGTACAGCAAGGATGATTGTGGTAAACTAAAAAATAAAGACTCAAATCATACAAGACGCTCCAAGAAAAACACATATCATGTGGCGAATAAAAATATAGCTCCAAGTAAAGTTACCGATAGAAGTAGACGAAAGAGGGGATGCCTTCCGGGGCATCCCCAAGCTTTGGCTTTTAGGTGTTGTTAGATTATCTTGGGGGTGCCATGGGAATCCCCAAGCTTATGCTTTTGCCACTCCTTGTTCCATAATCCATCAAATCTTTACCCAAAACTTGAAAATTTCACAACACAAAACTCAAAGTAGAAAATCTCGTGAGCTCCGTTAGCGAAAGAAAACAAAAGACCACTTCAAGGTACTGTAATGAAATCATCCTTTATTTATATTGGTGTTAAACCTACTGTATTCCAACTTCTCTATGGTTTATAAACTATTTTTCTAGCCATAGATTTATCAAAATAAGCAAACAACACACGAAAAACAGAATCTGTCAGAAACAGAACAGTCTGTAGTAATCTGTAGCTAGCGCAAGATCTGGAACCCCAAAAATTCTAAAATAAATTTATGGACGTGAGTAATTTGCCTATTAATCATCTGCAAAAAGAATTAACTAAATATCACTTTCCAAATAAAAATGGAAGCAGTTCTTGTGAGCGCTAAAGTTTCTGTTTTTTACAGAAAGTGTAACAAGACTTTCCCCAAGTCTTCCCAACGGTTCTCCTTGGCACAAACACTAATTAAACAAAAAAAACACAACCAAAACAGAGGCTAGATAAATTATTTATTACTAAAGAGGATCAAAAAGCAAGGAATAAAAATAAAATTGGGTTGCCTCCCAACAAGCGCTATCGTTTAACGCCCCTAGCTAGGCATAACAAACAATGATAGATCTAGGTATTGCCATCTTTGGTAGGCAATCCATAAGTGGCTCTCATAATATATTCATAAGGTAATTTAATTTTCTTTCTAGTAAAGTGTTCCATCCTTTCCTTAATGGAAATTGGAATCTAATATTTCCTTCCTTCATATCAATAATTGCACCAATCGTTCTAAGGAAAGGTCTACCAAGAATAATAGGACATGAAGGATTGAAATCTATGTCAAGAACAATAAAATCTACGGGCACATAATTCCTTTTTGCAACAATAAGAACATCATTAATTCTTCCCATAGGTTTCTTAATAGTGGAATCCGCAAGGTGCAAGTTTAGAGAGCAATTATCAAAATCACGGAAACCTAACAAATCACACAATGTCTTTGGAATCGTGGAAACACTAGCACCCAAATAACATAAAGCATAGCATTCATGATCTTTAATTTTAATTTTAATAGTTGGTTCCCACTCATCATAGAGTTTTATAGGGATAGAAACTTCCAATTCAACTTTTTCCTCATAAAATTGCATCAAGGCATCAACGATATGTTTAGTAAACGCTTTATTTTGACTATAAGTGTGAGGAGAATTTAGCACAGATTGCAACAAGGAAATACAATCAATCAAAGAGCAATTTTCATAGTTAAATTCCTTGAAACCCATAATAGTGGGTTTAGCAACATCTAGGGTTTTAATTTCTTCCATCCCACTTTTATCAATTTTAGCATCAAGATCAAAAAATTCCGAATTCTTGGAACGTCTTCTAGGTAAAGGTGGATCATATTCATTCCCATCATTATCAAGATTCATATTGCAAAACAAAGATTTAATAGTGGACACATCAATAACTTTTAGATCTTCATCTTTATTTTCATAGGAACTAGAAGAACACGCTCTTATAAAGGCATCTTTCTTAGCACGCATCCTAGCGGTTCTTTCTTTGCACTCATCAATGGAAATTATCATGACTTTGAGAGACTCATTGATATCATGCTTAGGTGGAATAGATCTAAGTTTCAAAGAATCAACATCAAGAGAAATTCTATCAACGTTCCTAGCCAACTCATGAATCTTAAGCAATTTTTCTTCAATCAAAGCATTAAAATTCTTTTGCGAAGTAATAAATTCTTTAATATTAGATTCAAAATCAGAGGACATCTTATTATAATTTCCATAAGAATTGTTGTAGGAATTACCATCATTATTAGAGGGATTACTAGGATAAGGCCTAGGATTGAAATTTCCTCTATATGCGTTGTTACCAAAATTGTTCCTACCAACAAAATTCACATCCATAGATTCATTATTATCCTTAATCAAAGTAGACAAGGGCATATCATTATGATCAGAAGAAACACTCTTACTAGCAAATAATTTCATAAGTTCATCCATCTTTCCACTCAAAACATTAATTACTTCTATCGCATGCACCTTTTTATTAGTAGATCTTTCAGTATGCCATTGAGAATAATTAACCATAATATTATCTAGGAGTTTAGTAGCTTATCCTAAAGTGATTTCCATAAAAGTGCCTCCCATGGCCGAATCTAAAAGATTTCTAGAAGAAAAATTCAATCCGGCATAAAAATTGTGTATAATCATCCACAAATTTAAACCATGAGTAGGGCAATTACGTATCATTAGTTTCATTCTCTCCCAATCTTGTGCAACATGTTCATGATCAAGTTGCTTAAAATTCATAATATCATTTCTAAGAGAGATGATCTTAGCGGGAGGAAAATACTTAGAGATAAAAGCATCTTTGCACTTGTTCCATGAATCAATACTATTTTAGGCAAAGACGAAAAGCAAGCTTTAGCACGATCTCTAAGCGAAAAAGGAAATATCTTCAATTTAACAATATCATTATCCACATCTTTCTTCTTTTGCATATCACACAAATCAACGAAGCTATTTAGATGGGTAGCGGCATCTTCACTAGGAAGGCTGGAAAACGGATCTTTCATGACAAGATTCAGCAAAGCAGTATTAATTTCACAAGATTCAGCATCGGTAAGAGGAGCAATCGGAGTGCTAATAAAATCATTATTGTTTGTATTGGTGAAGTCACACAATTTAGTGTTATCTTGAGCCATCATGACAAACAAGCAAACTAACACACAAGCAAACAAAAAGCAAGCAGGAAAAAAGAGGCAAATAGAGAAAGAGAGGGAGGATAGAGAGAGAGGGCGAATAAAACGGCAAGGGTGAAGTGGGGGAGAGGAAAACGAGAGGCAAATGGCAAATAATGTAATGCGGGAGATAAGGGTATGTGATGGGTATTTGGTATATTGACTTTTGCGTAGACCTCCCCGGTAACGGCGCCAGAAATCCTTCTTGCTACCTCTTAAGCACTGCGTTGGTTTTCCCTAAAGAGGAAGGGATGATGCAGCAAAGTAGCGTAAGTATTTCCCTCAGTTTTTGAGAACCAAGGTATCAATCCAGTAGGAGGCTACGCGCCAGTCCCTCGTACCTGCACAAAACAAATAAATCCTCGCAACCAACGTGATAAGGAGTTGTCAATCCCTACATGGCCACTTACGAGAGTGAGATATGATAGATATGATAAGATAATATTTTTGGTATTTTTATGATAAAGATGCAAAGTAAAATAAAAGCAAAGGAAATAACTAAGTATTGGGAGATTAATATAATGAAGATAGACCCGGGGGCCATAGGTTTCACTAGTGGCTTCTCTCGCGAGCATAAGTATTCTACGGTGGGTGAACAAATTACTGTTGAGCAATTGACAGAATTGAGCATAGTTATGAGAATATCTAGGTATGATCATGTATATAGGCATCATGTCCGAGACAAGTAGACCGACTCCTGCCTGCATCTACTACTATTACTCCACTCATCGGCCGCTATCCAGCATGCATCTAGAGTATTAAGTTAATGAAAACAGAGTAACGCCTTAAGCAAGATGACATGATGTAGAGGGATAAACTCATGCAATATGATGAAAACCCCATCTTGTTATCCTCGATGGCAACAATACAATACGTGCCTTGCTGCCCCTACTGTCACTGGGAAAGGACACTGCAAGATTGAACCCAAAGCTAAGCACTTCTCCCATTGCAAGAAAGATCAATCTAGTAGGCTAAACCAAACTGATAATTCGAAGAGACTTGCAAAGATAACCAATCATACGTAAAAGAATTCAGAGAAGATTCAAATAGTGTTCATAGATAGACTTGATCATAAACCCACAATTCATCGGTCTCAACAAACACACCGCAAAAATAAGATTACATCAAATAGTTCTCCACAAGAGAGGGGGGAACATTGTATTGAGATCCAAAAAGAGAGAAGAAGCCATCTAGCTACTAACTATGGACCCGTAGGTCTGAGGTGAACTACTCACACTTCATCGGAGGGGCTATGGTGTTGATGTAGAAGCCCTCCGTGATCGATGCCCCCTCCGGTGGAGCTCCGGAACAGGCCCTAAGATGGGATCTCGTGGATATAGAAAGTTGCGCCGGTGGAATTAGGGTTTTGGCTCCGAATCTGATCGTTTGGGGGTACGTAGGTATATAGGAAAAAGGAGTACGTCGGTGGAGCAACAGGGTGTAACGCCCCGAGACCGATGTGCCAGGTGTCGTCCAGTTATTCACTGTTGTTGCCTTGTCATTGTTTGCGTGTCATGCATTGCATATCATGTCATCATGTGCATTTCACTTGCATACATGTTCGTCTCATGCATCCGAGCATTTTCCCTGTTGTCCGTTTTGCATTCCGGCGCTCCGTTCTCCTCCGGTGGTCATTTCTACCTTCTTCTCGTGTGTGGGGATTAAACATTTCCGGATTGGACCGAGACTTGCCAAGCGGACTTGGTTTACTACCGGTAGACCGCCTGTCAAGTTTCGTGTCATTTGGACTTCGTTTGATACTCCAACAGTTAACCGAGGGACCGAGAAGGCCTCGTGTGTGTTGCAGCCCAACACCCCTCCAAAGTGGCCCAAAAACCCACCTAAACCTCCTCCATCATCTCGGCCGTTCGATCATGATCGCGTGGCCGAAAACCGCACCTCATTTGGACTCTCCTAGCTCCCTCTACCTATATATATGTGCTCCCCTCCCGAAAATCGCGGATGAAACCCTAGATCTCTCCTCTCCGTGCCGCCGGACGAAAAACGGCCCCGCCGGACATGTCCGCCGCCCCGCCGCCACGTCCCTTCGGCCAATCCAGAGGCGACACGTCGCCGCCGCCACTGCCCTCACCAACCAGTGAGCGCCACCTGGCCTGCCGCGCCGCCTCTCCCGCGCTGGCCCGGGAGGCCCAGATCCGCCCCCCCCCCGGCCCGGTGCGCCGCCGCCGCCCGAGGCTCTCGCCTCCCCGCGCCTGCATCTCCTCTGCCCCGCCGCCAAGCGCCCTCGCCGGCCAACTCCGTCGACCGCGCCTCGTCGGACGGCGTTGCACCACCGCCTCCGCGCCGCGCGGGAGCTCCGTAGCCTCGCCGCCGTCGTCGTCCCCAACTCCGGCGCCGGCTCCGGCCGCTGACCACCGCATCGGCCACCGCCTCGTCCCCTGTGCCGGCGAACAGCTTCCCCAACCCCGGCGCCGTCTCCGGTGATCCTCGAACCGCGCGCTGCCTCGATGCCGCGTACCGTTCCAGATCTGGAGGGTGACCCCCCCCCCTCAAAATCTGCTAAGTCCCCGAGATTTCTATGTTTCACATGCCCATGTTCATCGTGCCGTAACTTTTCTTCCGTAGCTCCGATGCATGCGTGTAGCATATCAAAATGTTCGTCTCAAAGAGTACATCATATCATCTCATTGCATCATTTTCATTTGAGTTCATCTTGATGCCCGAAATGCTGTTAGTAGAGTGCTATTTGAGATAATTGTCAGATCTGCTGCTCCAAATAGCTATTTGTCATTTTTGCCATGATTAATGTGTGCATGATATACCCCTGAGCTCTACATGTGTTTTGTTATATGCTTTGTCATCTTTCAAGAGGTGCTATCCATGTATTTTTTTGATGTGTGTGGTGACTAGCACAAGCTTGCAAAGTGGTGCATTCGTTAATACTGATTTCAGGGACTTAGGAATTCTCCAAGTCCTTGATCTGTTTTTATCAATATGACATATGTTCATGTTGTTTCCTAGTGATCCGTGCCTCTTTTGAGGATGATCAGTAAGGATGTTTTGTTAATCTTGTAGTGCTCTATCCATCCATGTCTTTGTTTTCAATTATGGAGCACCCTAGCTTGTGTCAATCGAGCTCTACTTTTGCTATTTCGTGAATCTGGGAAGATTGTCTACTTGTTAGCGATTTTGCCGAGGATGTTGTAGTTGATCTGTGCATGCTATGTTATTGTTCTTGCCATGTCTAGCTTGTATAATGTGTATTCTTGATGGATGTATGCTTAGATTGTCATGCCTTGCTCTGTAGTGAGTGCATCGAGCTCGTAAACATGCCTACTTGATATCTGTTTCAGCATGCTCCAGTTTTCACTAAGTCTGAGAGTCTAATTGTGTTTTTGCCATGTTCACATGCTTGCAAATGTATTTTCTGATCCCTTTTGGCTCAAGGTCACTAAGGGACTTTTGTTAAGCTCTTTGAGTAGCTCCATGCCATGCTTTACTTTGCCATGTTAAGTTCCTGTAGCATATAGTTTTCTTGCTCCAAAGTGTGCTACCTGATCTGAAATTCCAGACAAGTGTTAATTTCACTAAGTCTGAGATCTATTTACCAATTGCATTTTTGCCATGCTTGTTTGAACCTGTTAATGGATAAATTGGCTGTAGCTCAGTGCTAGTCTTTTGTTAAGCATCATGAATGGATCCCTGCCATGTATTTTGTTGCCATGTTTGAGTGCTGTAGCATGTTCACCTTGTTGCATTTAGATGGCTACTTGCTGTATATCGCAGACCGGTGCCATATTTGTTTTGCTTGCCATTTCCAAACCGTAACTCCGATTCCGGTGATCTTTATATCGTTTTGAAGCGATTTCATCTCATCTTTCCAGTGGCACACTTGGATTTCCATGTTGAGGCCAGGTTCATTCATTTCCTTGCAACTCATGCATATGCATTGCATACCGCATCTCGCATATCATACCATGTTCGTGTGTTGGTTGTTTACTATGTTGTGTGCTTCTTTCCAGTGTTTGCTTCTTCGGGTTGGTTCCGGTTACGTCGCGTTTGTGAGGACCCGTTCGTCTACTTCCGTTTGTCTTCTTCATGGACTCGTTCTTCTTCCTTGCGGGATTTCAGGCAAGATGATCATACCCTCGAAATCACTTCTATCTTTGCTTGCTAGTTGCTCGCTCTTTTGCTATGCCTATGCTGCGATACCTACCACTTGCTTATCATGCCTCCCATATTGTTGAACCAAGCCTCTAACCCACCTTGTCCTAGCAAACCGTTGTTTGGATATGTTACCGCTTTGCTCAGCCCCTCTTATAGCGTTGTTAGTTGCAGGTGAAGATTGAAGTTTGTTCCTTGTTGGAACATGGAGATGTTGTTCCTTGTCGGAACATGTTTACTTGTTGGGATATCACAATATATCTTATTTAATTAATGCATCTATATACTTGGTAAAGGGTGGAAGGCTCGGCCTTATGCCTGGTGTTTTGTTCCACTCTTGCCGCCCTAGTTTCCGTCATATCGGTGTTATGTTCCCGGATTTTGCGTTCCTCACGCGGTTGGGCTATAATGGGAACCCCTTGATAGTTCGCCTTGAATAAAACTCTTCCAGCAATGCCCAACATTGGTTTTACCATTCGCCACCTAGCCTTTTCTTTTCCCTTGGGAGTCGCGCTCCTGAGGGTCATCATTATTTTAACCCCCCTGGGCCAGTGCTCCTCTGAGTGTTGGTCCAAACTAGAGTCTTGTGCAGCGCCCCCTCGGGGAAACTCGAGGTTTGGTTTTAGTTGTATGGAGAGCTCATCTGAGTGTGCCCTGATAACGAGATATGTGCAGCTCCTATCGGGATTTGTCGGCACATTCGGGCGGTGTTGCTGGATTTGTTTTACCATTGTCGAAATGTCTTGTAACCTGGATGCCGAGTCTGATCGGAATGTCTTGGGAGAAGGAATATCCTTCGTTGACCGTGAGAGCTTGTGATGGGCTAAGTTGGGACACTCCTGCAGGGATTTGAACTTTCGAAAGCCGTGCTCGCGGTTATGGGCAGATGGGAATTTGTTAACGTACGGTTGTAGAAAACCTGAAGTTGACCTTAATTAAAATACATCAACCGCGTGTGTAACCGTGATGGTCTCTTTCCGGCGGAGTCCGGGAAGTGAACACGGTTGTTGGAGTTATGATTGACGTAGGTTGTTCTAGGATCACTTCTTGATCATAGTTGTTCGACCGTGCTTTTTCTTTCTCTTCTCGCTCTCTTTTGCGAATAGGTTAGCCACCATATATGCTAGTCGCTTGCTGCAGCTCCACCTCATACCTTTACCTTACCTATAAGCTTAAATAGTCTTGATCGCGAGGGTGTGAGATTGCTGAGTCCCCATGACTCACAGTTACTTCCAAAACCAGCTTGCAGGTGCCATTGATCCGAGCAGATGACGCAACCAAGCTCAGGAGGAGCTCGATGAAGATCTTGTCCTTTGTGTTGTTTCGTTCTAGTTGTTCAGTACTGGAGCCCAGTTGGGGTCGATCGGGGACCGTGTAGCATTTGGGGTAGTCTTCTTTTATTTTGGCTCCGTAGTCGGGCCTTGATTGTATTTGGATGATGTAATGCTTTATTCATGTAATTGTGTGAAGTGGCGATTGTAAGCCAACTATGTATCTCTTTCCCTTATGTATTACATGGGTTGTGTGAAGATTACCTCACTTTCGACATTGCTTTCAATGTGGTTATGCCTCTAAGTCGTGCTTCGACACGTGGGAGATATAGTCGCATCGAGGGCGTTTCACAGGGGGCCCACGAGGGTGGAGGGCGCGCCTGGGGGGGTAGGGACGCCCCCTACCTCCTGGCCTCCTCTTTTGTGTCTTGACATAGGGTCCAAGTCTCCTGGGTCTTGTTCGTTGAGAAAATCACGTTCCCGAAGGTTTCATTCCGTTCGGACTCCGTTTGATATTCCTTTCCTTCGAAACCCTAAAACAGGCAAAAAAAATAGCAATTCTGGGCTGGGCCTCCGGTTAATAGGTTAGTCCCAAAAATAATATAAAAGTGGATAATAAAGCCCAATAATGTCCAAAATAGTAGATAATATAGCATGGAGCAATCAAAAATTATAGATACGTTGGAGACGTATCATACGGTTCCTAGCACTTCTACGCACCGCCGAAGCTGGATAGATCTTACGCTTCCACTTACATTTAGGCTTGTTTTGGTCCTCCACCCGGTCCTCCAACTGGGCTCCGTGGACCTAACACTCCGATCCTCGACGGGTGCAATATCCCCTAGGGGTATAGAATCGTCATCCTCCTCTGTCGCAGGGAGGGATGGGGTAATATCTGCATAGAAAGTGTCTAGCACCCGAAGTCCTAAAGCATCAATGTCTGAATCATTCATAGGTTTTACCGCTGCTAAGTTGCGAATCAGTTCTAAAGCGTGTTCCGCTTCCAGATCCAAGATATCATTAACGGATTTAGAGATTTCACTATCATCACTACCTAGTGAAATTCCTTGCATTTATAATCTCATCATTAGAAAAATGCAGAATGGAATTGGAAGTGTTAACTGACATACTGTAACACCCCGGATGTAACCTACCTTATTTGTATTCCAACTCTTGCTGTTTCCGGCACTAAGTTATTTTATTTCCTCGTTGTCGGGTTTTTGTCTCCGTGTGTTTTGTCTTTGTCATGCATCTCATATCATGTCATCATGTGCATTGCATTTGCATATGTGTTCGTCTCAAGCATCCGAGCATTTTCCCCGTTGTCCGTTTTGCATTCCGGCGCTCCTGTGTCCTCCGGTGTCCCTTTCTACCTCTTTTCGTGTGCAGGTGTTAGACATTTTCAGATTGGACCGAGACTTGTGATGCGGCCTTGGTTTACTACCGGTAGACCACCTGTCAAGTTTTGTGCCATTTGGACTTCGTTTGATACTCCAACGGTTAACCGAGGGACCGAAAAAGCCTCGTGCGTGTTGCAGCCCAACGCCCTTCCAAAGTGGCCCAAAACCCACCAAAAACCCCTCCATCACCTAGGCTATTCGATCACGATCGCGTGGCCGCAAACCGCACCTCATTTGGAGCTTCCTAGCTCCTCCTACCTCTATAAATAGCCCCTCCTCCGAAATCCCGGATCTCCTTCCACCCTAATCCTAATTTTTTCGCTCGCGCCGCCGCCGGACACCGCAGTGCCGCCGCCCGCAACCACTGAGTAGCCGCCACCTGTCGCCACCGATTCACCCGCCGCCGCGGCCCACGGAGGCCCGCAACCGGCCCCCGCGAGCCCATCCGCAAGCGCCGCCCGAGCCGCCCTCGTCCTCCCATCGCCGCCCGACGACGCCGCTTCGCCGCCTCGCCGCCCCATCGCCGGCGGCCGCTGCCACCTCGCCGCGCCGGCGACTGCCCGGAGCTTGCCGCCTATCCGCCCGACGCCGGCGTCGCCTCGGCGTCGACGCCGGCAGGCTCCTCCGCCCGGCCCCCTCTCCTACTCCGGCGCCCGGCCCCGGCTACCTCCTCCTCGACCTCGACTCCGGCCACCGCGGCCATTAGCTCCGGCGAACAGAGCATCTCCGGCGAACTCGAGCTACTACAGTACCCGACGAACCCTAGATCTCAGATCCAAAATTCTCGAGGTTGACTTTTTCCCCTCTCTAGTTTTTTTTTGCATTCTTCCACATGTCATAACTTCATCACCGAGGCTCCGATTTGTACGTGTAGCATATCAAAATGTTCGCCTCGACGAGTACTCCATTTCATCTCATTGCATCATTTTCATTTGAGCTCATCTTGATGCCCGAAATGCTATTGGAAGAGGGCTATGTGATGTTAGTTTCAGATATGTTATCAGCATGTGCACTTTTGTCATTTTTGCCATGATTAATGTGTGCATGCTATGGTCCTGAGCTCTACATATGTTTTGAAGTATGCCATGCCATCTTTACAGGGGTGTATGCCATGTTTTTTTGTGATCTATGTGGTGACTAGAACAAGCATGCAAAGTAGCTTACCTAATGTTGCTGATTTCAGGGACTTAGAAATATTCCAAGTCATTGCCCTACTGTAATTTTTATGCCATATGTTCATGTTGATACCTAGTGATCCGTGCCTATTTTGAGCATGATCAGTAAGGATGTTTTGTAGATATTGTGGTACTCTATCGATCCATGTCTTTGTTTGCATTTATGGATCACCCTAGCTTGAGTCAATCGAGCTCTACTTTTGCTATAAAATGTTCCTGGCAGATTGTTAACATGTTTAGCAATGTTGCCGAGCTTGTTGTAGTTGATCCGTGCATGATATGATGTTGTTCTTACCATGTCTAGCTTCCATGCCATGTCTAATTGCTGGGTGTATGCTAAGATTATCATGCAATGCCTCATAGTGAGTACATCGAGCTCGTAAACATGCCTACTTGTTATCTGTTTTGCCATGTTCCAGTTTTTCACTAAGTCTGAAACTGTTAATGATAATTGCTATGTTCACGTGGTTGCAATTGTATTTTCTGATCCCTTTTGGCTTATGGTTAGTAAGGGACTTTTGTTGTATGCTTTGAGTAGCTTCATGTCATGCCTTGATTTGCCATGATATGTTCCTGTAGCATGTAGTTTTCATGCTCTAAACATTGCTTCTTGATGTTAAATTCCTGACATGCTGTTAATTTCACAAAGTCTGAAACCTGTAATCTTTTGCACTTTTGCCATGCTTGTTTGAACCTGTTAATGAGTGAATTAGCCGTAGCTCAGTGTTCATCTTTTGTCAAGCATCATGAGTGGATACCTACCATGAATTTTGTTGCCATGTTGGAGTGCTGTAGCATGTTGTTCTTGATGCATTTAGATGGTCTCGTGCTGTTAATCGCAGACCGGTGTCATATTTTTTTGCTTGTCATTTCCAAACCGTGCATCCGATTCCAGTGATCTTTATATCGATTTCAACCGAAATCAACTAATCTTTCTAGTGGCACTCTTGGTTTTCCATGTTGAGGCCAGGTTCAATCATTTCTTTTCCAAATCATGCATATGCATCGCATATCGCATCCCGCATATCATACCATGTTTGCATCATGTTGTTTGAGCTTTGCACGTGGTTGATTGTGTTCCCTTTTTCTTATTATCTTGATTTGGGTAGAGCAGGGAGACGAGTACGTGATCGAGGAGCCCGTTGAATACGCTTACGAGGATCAAGCCAACTCTGAGAACTTTGCAGACAAGATGACCATACCCTTGAAATCACTTCTATCTTTGCTTGCTAGATGCTCGCTCTTTTGCTATGCCTATGCTACGATACCTACCACTTGATTTTAATGCCTCCCATATTGCCATGTCAAACCTCTAACCCACCTTGTCCTAGCAAACCGTTGTTTGGCCATGTTACCACTTTGCGCAGCCCCTCTTATAGCGTTGCTAGTTGCAGGTGAAGATTGGAGTTTGTTCCTTGTTGGAACATGTTTATTGTTGGGATATCACCATATTATCTTGTTTATCTTAATGCACCTATATACTTGGTAAAGGGTGGAAGGCTCGGCCTTATGCCTAGTGTTTTGTTCCACTCTTGCCGCCCTAGTTTCCGTCATATCGGTGTTATGTTCCCGGATTTTGCGCTCCTTACATGGTTGGGTTATAATGGGAACCCCTTTGTTTTTACCATTCGCCACCTAGCCTTTTCTTTTCCCTTGGGTTTCCGGAGCCCAAGGGTCATCTTTATTAAACCCCCGGGCCAGTGCTCCTCTGAGTGTTGGTCCAACCCAGAGCACCGTGCGGGGCTATCCCTTGGCAACTTGGGTTACGTTGGCTTCCGTACGCTTAGCTTATTCGGTGTGCCCTGAGAACGAGATATGTGCAGCTCCTATCGGGATTTGTCGGCACAACGGGTGGTCTTGCTGGACTTGTTTTACCATTGTCGAGATGTCTTGTAACCGGGATGCCGAGTCTGATCGGATTGTCTTGGGAGAAGGAATATCCTTCGTTGACCGTGAGAGCTTGTGATGGGCTAAGTTGGGACTCCCCTGCAGGGATTTGATCTTTCGAAACTTGTGCCCGCGGTTATGGGCAGATGGGAATTTGTTAATGTCCGGTTGTAGAAGACCTGAAACTAACTTAATTAAAATACATCAACCGCGTATGTAACCGTGATGGTCTCTTCTCGGCGGGGTCCGGGAAGTGAACACGGTATTGGAGTTATGTTTGACGTAGGTTGTTCTAGGATCACTTCTTGATCATAGTTTTTCGACCGTGCCTTTGCCTTCTCTTCTCGCTCTCATTTGCGTATGTTAGCCACCAAATATGCTAGTCGCTTGCTGCAGCTCCACATCATACTTTTACCCTTCCTATAAGCTTAAATAGTCTTGATCGCGAGGGTGTGAGATTGCTGAGTCCCCATGACTCACAGATTACTTCCAAAACCAGATGCAGGGACCGATGATACCGCTCCAGGTGATTCGACTGAGCTCAAGTGGGAGTTCGATGAAGACTCAGGACGATACTACGTGTCTTTCCCAGATGATTAGTAGTGGTGCCCAGTTGGGGCGATCGGGGACTATGTTGCATTTGGGGTTTATCTTCATTTTGGTTCCGTAGTCGGACCTTGAGTGTATTTGGATGAATGTAATGATATTTATGCTATTTGTGTGACGTGGCGAGTGTAAGCCAACTTTGTATCCTTTTCTCTTATTATATTACATGGGTTGTTGTGAAGATTACCTCACTTGCGACATTGCTTTCAATGCGGTTATGCCTCTAAGTCGTGCTTCGACACGTGGGAGATATAGCCGCATCGAGGGCGTTACACATACCAGTAGTGATCTCAATATCACGAAGCTTGGCCGCCCGCTTGGCGCACCTCAGTTGCATGTCATCAACATCCGGCTGGTCCTGGAGACGGCAGCTCAACCGTCGCCCCTCAGAAACAGGATCCGGAATGCCTCCCAAAGCGATGACCTCCTCCCAAGTAGCCTTGGTTGGAGTAAGGCCTCGAGCTCCACCCCCAGCGCACGGCCAGGCTGCAACACCCGGAGAGGCAGCAAGATCCGCCGCAAGAACCGGCAGGGACCCCAACGTCCTCGGCGAGCCCGGGGGAAGAGAGTGTTGGGCCACCTGCCCACACTCCCCTCCTGATGCGGCCAACACAGTCGACGTCCCGCCCATAAGCAAGCACGGGGCCACCTGCCCCCGCACCCCACCTGACCCTGCCCTCAGGCAGGAAGGCGACGCGACCACCTTGGTCGGCATCGGCTGGAGTCGCCCTTGCAGCTCGGTAGGTGACGGCCGGCTCCTGCGTCCCAAGGACGCCACAGGCGCGGCCGCCCCGACCACCGCAGGAGAGGACGGAGCCGAGGCCACCTGCCTGGGTCTCCCGTCCAAACTGGTCATGTCGCCGGTCGGCAACACAGACACCTCTGTCGCAGTCCTCATCTGCGGTGAACTATCAGAAGGAGAGAGAGAATGAGGGGCCACCTGCCCATGATCCTCCCCCTCGACCGCAGTCATTTGAGTAACCGACACCTCCAGGCACCCATCGATATAGCCAACAGCCGCTGCGAAGTCTAGAGGAGGGAGCATGCATTCTAGCACATGGTCAGACTCCACCCGATCACTCCACAACCTAGGAGTAGCAGAAGTTGGCTCAAACGAATCGAATCTCAGAGTGCTCATCGGCACTGTAACTAAAGAAGCAGCCCCAGTCCCGGGCGTCTGTGAAGCGGAACCCGGGCTATTGGACGACTCACGCCCAACCGCCTCCCCTCGCGCATCCGTATTACCCGATCCATCATCCTTATCATGCATATCCACATCCGTCCCTGTCAGAGCCTCATCGAAGAGATCTGTATCCTCAAACTCAATCTTAAGGTTAAATACCTGGCCCCTATAAGTCCACTTAACCACGCCAGGCACAAACTCAATGTCTAGGACACTCACCAGCAATCGGGCCACCCCGTGAGCTCGGGTGAAGGTCATGTCCACCCTCTCAGTTTTCTCAACCAATATCCCCAAGCTAGCAACAATCCGAGCATCCTAGAGCGGTTTTGATGGAGCCCCTGAGAATCGCAACCAGACCTAAGTGAGAGGCTTGCCTTGTGGCTCGACCTTCTTCCACTCATGGAACTCGAGGAGACACTCTGTGCCAGGTACTCTACACAGCCCAAAACTCAGAAGACGCTCCGAATCCTCTGTTGTAGGAAATTCAACCTTATACGTATTGGCCTCGAGAAGAATAAGCTCCCACTGAAAATTACCTGGAGCTAACTCACCGAGCATGTGCATAATCTGTGCCTCAGACACATCACCTTTCGTGACTTTGACAACCCGCGTGGCCGTGCTCTGGGGTTCCTCAGGGATCTCCCTCGCACTAGGAGACTCAAAAAACATCAGCTCAAGACAATAAACTCCATAAATGGTGATGCTCGGCATCTGATCACGCAGAATTGGGCACACCCCCGTGTCATGCGCAGGCTTGAGGCAGGTATCACAAAGCTCAGTCACACATTCAGCTATAAAGTGGCCCCTCTCACCACAACGATAGCACAACGTCTTCTCCTTTTTACGAGCCCACTTGGAGGCTCTATCCGCATCTGTCTTGTCGGCGGCACCGACAGCATCCAACACCAAGGGCTCAGTCTCGGGCACCTCAGCATTGGTCAGCGCCGTCACCACCTCTATAGCCTGACCAGACAAATCCGGCTTCTGACCGGAAGCAACCACCTCCGAGGATGTCGTCGGCTCCACCACAACAGGCGGAGGAGGTTGGCGGTAGTGGTTCCTACCACCGCGACCACCACGATGACCTCGGTAGCCACCTCACTGTCGGTAATCTGGGCCAGATGCCCCCTCAACAAAACCACCCGAGGGGCCGTAGAACGGTCTTTCAGTGGAACCATCACTCTACCATGCATATCTGTGCCCGCCGCCCGCCGACGACGAGCCACGATGATGGCCATCCCCATAGGCATTATAACCATCGTCACCTCATTGTCCCCGAGGTTGTCCAATACCGCCACGGTTAACCCGTACACGAGCAACATCCGCACCTCCATTGCCCACATGCACAGGTTGAGGCGGTACTTGAGTCTGCACCGGCACGGCACGTTGTTGAGGTGGCCTAGCAACGTAGTGGGGCGGCAGCACCGCCCGCGATTGCTGCCTAGGCGCCGGTGCCTGCTTGCGAGGAGCAATCACGGTAGCACCGGGCTGCGGCGGCCTAAGCCCCTAAGCGTTGCCGCGCCCCGCAACAGCAAATGTGGGTGCCTGTGCAGCCGGCCCAGGCGCCGGCGGCCTAGGACCGGAGCCTCCTTGACGACCCGCAGACCCAACAGCCTGCGCCGTCCCAGCGGCCATCTTGGGCTTCTGACCCGGCGCAGCACCACCACCTCGCCCTGCCGGCGCATTCTCGGTAACAATCGGAGATTTCTGACCAGTCATAGCAGCAGCACCCCGACCAGCCATTGCCGCAAGGGGAGGGATGCGAGCTGCGCGCCCTGGACCGCACAGCGCCGTCTAACCCTAGGAGGCGGCGAGGAGTAGTCCTGCGATCGACGCACGATCGGGATCATGCACGGGCCAGAGCACCGCACCGATGTGGAGTCCAGGATAGCCTGGGCCTCATACCCAGCTATACCCGACCCACTCTGATTCGGCCAAAGCTGGGCTACACTCCTCTCCACAGACCGGGCCCAATTCGCCTCAGCCGTATCGGGCCCAACAGCGCCGAGCAGGGAATTCAAACGCTGGATCCGCGCGTGGCGGATCTCAGCCTGCCGGCTGGTCGCCGGCGCCGGCGTCGGCCGTTTCTTTTTCTTTCTCTTGACCATCTTCGAAGCACCCGCTTCAAAATAATCGGACAGGGAAAGTTTGGGAAGACATACATTGGGTAGAAGACCATGCCAGGCCGGATCGCCGATGCCGCCGTGCGACAATGGACGAGGCGGCGAACTATCTCCACGCTGTTCTCCTCCTTCAGTCCCAGCCTCGCCGGATCATCGCGAGGGATCACCAGGTCAACAAGCAACGCCACCTCGTTCTCAGAGTATCCAACCCGGAACGCCTCGCAGATCGCGTCCGACGGCGTCGGCGAACCCACCGGTGGTGGTTCCTCACCGTCCGAGTCACCGCCCTCGTCCTCCGAGTCACCAGCGTCGTCTGCCAGCGCCCAAAACCGACCCTTACCCGCCGTTCCCCGACGGTTGAGGCCGCCCGTGGAGTCGCCATCCACTCCTTTTAAAATGGGAGAGATTTTCACTTTGCGGCATAAAAAAAAAGGGAATAGTTTCTACATTATCCTCGCACATAATTGCCATCTTAATACAACTTCCTGCTTTAAATTAAACCCCCATTCCTCTTTCGAAATATCGCCAACCGTGCTGTCACGGGATGAATCCAGCTAATTGCTTGTAGTGGACTCCCCTAGAAAGCCATTTCATGGATCGATATGAGGTTTCCAACTCTTGGCATCGTAGATTACGCCTAGAAAGGTGTTCCATCGATATGAGGAGGTTTTCTACTCCCAAAAGGCACCGAAAGAAACTTCAGGATCGAAGACCAAACCCATCGCCCCTTTGAGCACTCTAAAAGGTGACGTTGAACCAAAGAATATATGCGACGGGGGGCATATGCCGCGCCCGAACGCCGGGTATTCAGCAAAACGAGCCGGGGACCCAGCACAAGCCCCCAAACAAACAAGAGAGAGGGGGGCAAGGCAACAAGCAAGGGGAAGGAGGAGCTACGCTCCAACGTGGCACCCATCGCAGAGATCTCGGCTTCGCAAATTGCGCGACGCCGCCATGCCCCTGTATCCATCGCCAGCAAGCAAACAATCTGGGCCGATGCATTCTCAACCACGCGACTTGTTTTGGACCACGTACGTATGCTGGAGATCGGGGGCAAAAATTCCTGGCAACTTTATTTGGATGGATTCTTTCACCTCTCTACATCATCACCACCATGGTCACGGAACAACAAACGAAGAATTCAGAGACATCCGAGCAACTAAACCTAGAAAAAACTGAAGAAGAAGAAGAAGAAGAAGAAGAAGAAGAAGAAGGTTCCTAATATATATTACAAGGGGGTCCTTAATTAGATATGCTCAACAAGATATAACGTCCGAACGACGGGCCGACTCTCGTCGGGAGAGACATCATTTCGATGGTTTCCATTACTGCTTTGCCTGCAACACGAGGTCAACAAAAGTTTCAGTGTTAAAATTCTGGTTTGCTTGCTTCCTTCGTTACGTACGTGGTGAGGTAAGCGAGACGTGTGCGATGGATCACCTGGGAGTAGATGAAGGTTCCGAGGATGGCGATGGCCGCCCCGAGCGCGTTGACGGGCTGCACCGGCGTGCGGAAGATGATGATGGACGCGACGATGACCGAGATGCGCTTCATGGTGTTGCCCACGCTGAATGTCAGCGGCGAGATCTCGTCCAGCGACATGTACGACACCTGGTTGTACAGGTGGTAGAACACGCTCTGCGCCGCCACCCACCTACATACCAACACACAGAGGAATCCATTCACACAAATTAACCAACTGAATTATCACACAGACTGTCGAAATCTTGGCCTTTTGTGAATGAACTTGTGCCAATTCTGAAGTGTGAATGCTATGCTGCTATATGCATGTATGCTATATAGTTCGTCTCCAAAGTTCATTAAGCATTTAGAATTGCTAAGCATCAACACAACTGAAATGGTGGCTATGAACTTATGACAGCGAACTGGCAAGCAGTCACGTGATGGAGCTTACCAGACGAAGTTGGGACCGATCTCGGCGACTGCATTCTGCCAGCCTGCAGCCCACACCTTGGGGCCCTCCATGGCGAAGGCGAAAGGGAGGAGGATCACCAGGGACAGCATGGAGAGGCAGGCATAGTAGTTCATCCCGCTCACCGACTTGCCCTTCATCCCCTTCTTGGAGAATATGTTCCGGAACACGAACGCCAGGTTCGAGATCATCGCCCCCAGGAATCCTACAGTTGATTGAGCATATGTGCAATCAGAATTAAACCCCATACATTCAACGAAGTCGTACCCAAAAGTACAACGTTGTCCAATTTCGACATCAAAGACAAAGCTTTTGGTACAGTATACGTGCTAAATTATAGACCTCAGGACTTGTGGACAGTTCAGGTTCTTCGTAAATGGAGTACATACTACTGAAAAATATCTGTTGTGTACTGGCAAAAGTGACGATATTTCTTATCTAGTGGTGTCTGCTGGAGGTAATTTCAAGGTTCAACAAAATGGGAGTTTGCAGATTGCTCACCAATCATGTTGAAATTGAGCTCGGTGACGGCCGCGAGAGCGCATCCACCAATGATCGGGAGGAGGGAGAAGTAGACCGGCAACGGGAAGTGCTCGCCGAGGAAGAACCTCGAGACGAGCACGCTGAACGCCGGCTCCGCGCTCTTGATGATGTGCGTGAAGGACACGGCCACCTTCGCCATGCTCACCGTCGCCGCCACGTGCCCGATCGTGTGCGCAATCGCCACCTGCCCGGACACAAAAATAAAAGAAATCCCAACACACACACGCATCAGCACATCGAGAACACGTACGCGCCGGCGAGATTGGCAAGAACAGGGCGCGCCAAGAGGCCACGCGTGCGCAGGACGCTCACCGGAGAGAGAGCCTTCCAGAAATCGAGGTCCGTCTGGGGCGCCTCGGCGATCCTGGTGGCCCAGGACACGAGCATGATGGCGGAGCCGGCGGCCAGGGACAGGGTCGACGTGAGCCACGGGTACGGGAACGCATTCAGCACCTTCTTGTTGTATATGTTGAAGATCACGTTCAGCGCCCACCACGTGGCGAAGTAGACCCCGATCTTGGCGCTCTTCGCGGCCTCCGGCGCGGCCGCCGTCTCCACCGGCCGCGAGCCATCCGCGGTGGCTGCAGGGGGCGCCGTTGACGCGGCACGGCCGTTGCGGGCCGCCGCCAGGAACGGCTCCTGGCGGTACAGAGGCCGCGCGGAGAGGGAGAGGGGACGCGGGACGGCGTTGGGGAGGGGAGGGAGGTGGACAGGCTTGAAGGCCAACTTGGTGGTGGTACTGCCACCGGCGGACGCCGGGGAGAACTTGACGGAGGCGGCGGCGGCCAGCATTTTGGCGGAGGGAGGCGCGGTTAGTGATTTCTTGGGGTTTGTCTGTGTGCTGCGGTGGTATGCGGATGCGCCTGGTGCGGGTCTGTGCCTCTGGTGTGTGATGGTGAAGGGGGAGATGGGGGAGGAAGAAGGTATTTATGGGGAATGCGCGAAGGAGAAGGGAGGCGGTTTGGGCAGTTCATCCTGGGATCTTTTCACCACTGGTTTCACCATTGGTTCATGCAAAGATGTTTTCCGCTAATTTATTCCTATTTTCTTGGGCTATGGTCTTGGAATATCTTGTGCATATTCTTGTTTTATGCTCTTTTAGTTTTGACCTTTAAAGATGATTTACAATTTCTCTTTTATCAATAAAGAGGTTTACAACGTTTGGATTATGGATAATCCATATGTTGGTTTTGTTAAGTTGTGGTTATATAATGGTAACCATCTGAGTATATACCCCCACTGTCTCGAAATGAAAGACATTTTTGTAAAAAAATAGTCTTACATTTTGTTTGAGGCAGAGAGAGTACTTGCTAGAGGGCATTCCTCTTGCAAATTGAATTTCAATACACAATTACATCTCATGTTCATAACTGTCGACACGCCTATTCGTGTGTCAAATTTTTGAATTAAATCGACATGTGAATTTCATGATCCTTTGATACCTTGGACAATTACTCGCTTGGAATTGTTAGTATGGACTTCCACTATAAAGTACTCCATTTGTTTCTAAATATAAGACAGTTAAATGGGAATAGAGATAGTATTATCGCACATGAATTACTCCATACTTTCACATAGTAGAATAGTACAACACTTGGACGTTAGCCGGTCAATGAAGTATGCAACGGTTCATCATGATATGCAAGATTTTTCTTGTTTTGAGAAACAAATTTTCTCTCACAAAAAGCTGGCACTGAAATGGCAAGAATGCACATTTTTTCGCCCGAGATCTCATTTTCGCCTACTTAGCCATTTGAATAGGTTGAATTGTGTTTTTGTTCATTTCAGTGCTCGGTACCCTGCAAGATAATCCCAATTGTACAATTTATCTACCACTCGGAATAAATAGATACATTTCTTAGGAAGAGAAAGAGAAAGAGAAAGAGAAAGAGGAGCAACTACATTTTTTGTTGGTACCTGCTTTGCGTGTTTGTAATGGTGCCTATGACTTGTACCAAGTGCGAACACTGCAACACCGATGGCATATAGCATTTTGCACGTGTAAAAAATTGACGAGAGAAATTTCGTAGCAACGTGAACGCAATTGTTTCTATTCGGAACGAGCTGAGCGAGCCATGCATGGTGACTTTCAGCTTTCAGGATAGCGGCATGTTCCTCGCTTGTACTGTAAGCCGCATGCATCTGACTTTTCCTTAGTACCAAGTGTTTCGCACCGTCGATCCCGAGAATTGCTGCACATATACCGTTCGGCTTCGATTCCACGGTTTTCTTTCTGAGAAGGAAGTTGCCGCACCGCAGCAGCAAGGGGACAAACCCCTCTCAACCACCGCATGTTTGTCAAATCCAGAGTATGCATGCGGGCATGCGGCAATGACGGCCCGAATCTGACCATCGCGGAGCCGCCAGCTGCGAGACACCAACACACACCGCTGCCTACCCAACTCCAACTAGGCGTGGTTTCCCTAAAAATAATTCTGATATTAAATTGTTTAGGGTGACGTCTTGCTGTCGTATCCACTAGACTGACGTCCTGCCGATCTAGTGGTGCGGCATCGCGAATCCTTACCAACTCCACCGCACCATCTCAAACGGACGTCCGATTTGGCCGAATTTTGTCTTTTTTGATAGGGCGTTGGCATCGTGTAGCCGTGCGCCTAGCGCGCGCGGCCACATCCGTTTGCCCCATCCTGTCCGTCAGGACAAAAAATGCTCATATTTTCATATCAAAACTAGTTTGCACGTTTAAATATTAATTGTCTGAAAATAAAAATAGTTTTACAACTCAATTAAAATTGTCTTTAATAAAATAGTTTTACAGCCAAATCAAAATTGTCTTAACTGAACATAAAATGAACCAATACATTTATTGGTTGCCAATGTGATCCCACACGTGCTCAACCAAATCATTTTGAAGATCCAAATGAGTGTGCCAATCACGCAGTTCACGATGGAATTGGACAAACTGTTCAAATGTGACCGGCTCTTGGTCCAGGGGCTCAACATTTTCACCTTGATAATCAAATCCTTGGTTGAAGATACTCTCATCACGCTCGTCCTCGATGATCATGTTGTGCATGATCACACAAACAGTCATCACCTCCCAAAGTTTCGTTTCATCGCATGACAATGCAAGGTTTCAAACGACACCCCACCGGGATTGAAGCACACCAAAAGCACGTTCCACATCCTTTCTAGCACTCTCTTGCATTTGGGCAAATATCTTTCTCTTCTCACCTTGGGGTTTCGAGATTGTCTTCACAAAAGTTGACCACTGAGGATATATACCATCAGCTAGATAGTATCCCTTGTTGTACTGGTGGCCGTTGATCTCAAAGTTGACAGGTGGGGAGTGGCCTTCTGCAAGCCTTGCGAAGACTGGAGAACGCTGCAGCACGTTGATATCATTGTGAGAACCTGCCATGCCGAAGAAAGAATGACATATCCAAAGATCCTGCGAAGCCACCGCTTCTAATATGACAGTGCACGCTTTGGCATGCCCCTTGTACTGGCACTGCCAAGCAAATGCGCAGTTCTTCCACTCCCGGTGCATACAATCTATGCTGCCAAGCATGCCTGAAAAACCTCTAGCTGCGTTGGTCGCCAACAATCTCTCTGTATCAGCGGCAGTTGGCTGCCTCAAGTACTCCGGGCCAAACACCTCGATCACAGCCTGGCAGAACTTGTACATTGACATCAGACATGTTGTCTCATTCATACGCACATACTCATCCACCAGATCGTCTGGAATTCCATATGCAAGCATGCGGATGGCCGCGGTGCATTTCTGGTAAGAGGAGAATCCAAGCTTGCCAAGGGCATCCGTCTTGCACTCGCAGTATGGGTCATGAGCAACCACTCCCTCTCGGATACGATTGAACACATGCCTTGCCATTCAAAAATGGCGAGGAATTTATACGGCTTGAAGAGCGGGGTGTTGGCAAAGTAATTGGCATAGAGCAGCGTGTGGCCTCTCTCCCTGTTGCGGTTCAGG
This sequence comes from Triticum urartu, assembly GCF_003073215.2. NCBI lineage: Eukaryota > Viridiplantae > Streptophyta > Magnoliopsida > Poales > Poaceae > Triticum > Triticum urartu. Next base: position 209,032,773 of record NC_053023.1, on the reverse strand, counting down.
TTGGGAGCACGGCCAGGGAGTGACCCCCTGTACCGAGGAAGCTGTCGTTGAATGTGGTCGTGAACGACCAGTGCAGCCACCACAAGATCTTCATCATCCGACGAGGAATCGTCCGATGAACAAATGAAGTGGTGGAAGAAAAACTCATCTCCACTACCCATACCTTTGTGGGAAAAGTGTCGAACACCTTGCGATCGTGGTGGCAAAGAGGCCGTGATGATCACCTCGACGCAACAGGGGTGGTTGGCGGCCGGCTACTGGCCGCTTTGGAGCTCTCGTTAGAAGCTGCCGCGGCCACCGTGGTACTTTGCCAGCGGTCGTATCCCCTCTGCCACCGGCTACGACGGCGACAGCCAAACCTCCTCCGATCGACGGCCAAAACTACCGCGAAAGCACAGGCGTGTTGGCGGCCATGTCGAGACGTGGTTTGGTATGGACAACCGTGGCTTGCGCAGTGAGGAGGCGGCCGGAGAATAGCGGCGGCGCTGGCGGGGGGCGGGGCGAGGAGAGGGGTGGAGGCGTTGGAAGCAAAGGGACTGCTAGTGTCCCCGACAGGCAGGCCACGGGAGGACAAGGTCGTGCGGCGAGCCCGTCCGCGCAATGTCCGTTTTCACCCCAAACTCGGCGCTAGTTTGGGCCGGGGATGGGTCGAAAACGGACGGAATCCAGGCATTTGTCCGTTTGGGATCGTGCGTTGGGCCGCGCTATTCGTCCATTCTACCCTAAACGGAGGCACCCGGACAAGATGGGGTCGCGCGGTGGAGTTGGCCTAAGAGCACCACAAATTGGGCGACCCAAACGGACGGCGATTTCATCCGCTTTTTGTCCGTTTGGGTCGGCCGCCCGCCTGGCGTCCGTCCTGTTTTAGATATCGGTCGGCGGCGTGCCCAACGTGCCGACCCATATGTGCCAGCGTGGCCAGCTGGCCGCCCAATTTTTGCATTGATGAAAACATATAGTCAAATAACATAGTTTGAACTGAATAAAATAGCATAGTTTTACAAGCCGAATAAAAACAAAAATGTCTCACATAGTTTTGCAAACGAATAAAAGAAGATACATCTATTAGTTGCCAACATGAGCCCACATATGCTCAACCAAATCATTTTGCAGTTGCACGTGAGTTTCCTAATCACGCATGTCATGATGAAATTGGGTGAACTATTCAAACGTTGTCGCTCCTCCATGCTCAGGTACAACATTCTCACCCTGAAACTAAAACCCTTGATCGTACAGACGTTGGCGCTCGTCTTCTACGATCATATTATGCATGATCACACAAGCAGCCATCACATCCCACAGTTTCTGCGTGCTCCGGGTATTAGCAGGATACCGAACGATGCCCCATCGAGATTGCAAAACACCAAAGGCATGCTCGACATCCTTCCTAGCACTCTCTTGCTCTTGGGAAAATCTTTTCCTCTTCTCTCCGACAGGGTTGGGTATTGTCTTGACAATAGTGATCCACTGAGAATAGATACCGTCACCCAGGTAGTATCCTTTGTCGTAGTTGTGGTTGTTGACAGTAAAGTTCACTAGTGGGTTGTTGCCTTCGGCAAGCCTAGCAAACACTGGCGAGCATTGAAGCACGTTGATATCATTGTGTGATCCGGCCATGCCAAAGAAGGAGTGACAGATCTAGAGATCTTGGGACTCCATAGCCTCTAGTATGACAGTGCAAGCCCTGACATGGCCCTTACACTACCCTTGCCAAGCAGAAGGGCAGTTCTTCCACTCCCAGTGCATGCAGTCTATGCTGCCAAGCATCCCTGGGAAGCCCCTGCTGGCATTCATCATCAACAAACGGGCTGTATCTTTAGCTGTCGGCTCTCTCAAGTACTCATGGCCAAACACAGGAATAACAACTTTGCAGAACTTATACATGGACTCTAGGCATGTAGACTCGCTCATACGGACGTACTCGTCAATGAGATCACCGGGCACTCCGTATGCAAGCATTCGGATGGCAGTACTGCATTTCTGATAAGAGGAGAAACCAATGCTGCCAACGACATCCTCTTTGCACTCGAAATAGTCATCATAGCCGACCACCCCCTCTTTAATACGGTTGAAAAGATGCCTACTCATACGGAAACGGTGGCGTTATTTTTTATGTTCGAACAACGGGTTTGTTGTATCAAAGTAGTCCTTCCAACACTACTGCAGGATGCTGCTAACGCGACACTATGATCAGAGACCCTTCGAGGAAACTATGTGCGATGCAATAATCGCATACGGTGGTGTAAAAAACCGTAAAAAAGGTGCAAAATATTTGCGTTGGAGGATGCATCAAACACGGTTCATATTTTAGTTGCGTGTGCGATGCAGGGCATACGGTTCAGTTCAATTAACCTCTTGCGATGAGGAGGAACAAAAGAAATGGGCAGTCAGATGAAGGTGTGTGCGATGTATAGCATACGGTTCACTCGGATGAACTGTTTGTGATTAGGCAACACAAAAGAAACGGTCAGCCAGATCAAGGTGTGTGCGATGTACAGCATACGGTTCACTCAGATGAACTGTTTGTGATTAGGCAACACAAAAAAACGGTCAGCCAGATCAAGGTGTGTGTGATATACGACATGCGGTTCACTCGGATGAACTATTTGCGTTGAGACAAGAGAACAGAAACGATTCAATATAACAAATACCATAAATATTGCAAGGTTCAAATTCAAAGATTACAATGCCCAAATTCACACATTGCATACTTCGTCATTTCTGCAAAGGGATCAGCCGCTAACAAGTCATGTATGGGGTTGACACAATGACTTCCAATTACTCTATCATATGCTCTTGCAATACGAAGTTTAGCTTTTTGGAGCCTCTTCCATTCTGCAGTACCTGACGGCTCTGATCCACATACCATTCATATTTCCTAATTAAATACGTGTTCAACCTCAGTGCCCTCAACACCCTTGCTCTGGCAAGAAAGAACCTGGTGAGTGTAATCTCCGGTAAGGTCCCTCGGTAGGAGTTCAAAGTAATATTTGAGAGATGCAAATCCAGGCATTCAATGTGATTGTCGTTATAAACATTATCCACCTCCGGGCCTATTATTATCTGCAAAAGAAGAGAATGTGTTAGTGCCTACATGCAGTTTTGAACACTACTGCGGTCCTATTTGGTTTGCAGGATTTGTAAAATGCACCAACATGCCATATTCAATGTGACATGATTAACATCGGCATTTGATTATACAATCTAGAAACATGTAGCCTTCTCCACAAGAGGTTGGATTGGATGAAAAATTCCCTAAGAAAACTAGTACAGATGAATCCAAAGGAGAAATGCTTATGGATTGTAATTAAACATATGAATCAAGCAACCAATATGGGGTGGGGGTGTATGTCCTGAAATCCTCCAAAATTCCTTCAGAAATCGTAGTACATTGTCATTGTAAACTTGGGAAAAGGTGCCAAAAATTGAACTCCATTATGGTTAACATTTAACAGGAAAGGAACATCACCTCGACATACAACTTCTTCAGGCACGGAAAGCATCTCAAGCAACTGACAACTTGGTCCAGGTTAGGGCCGACAGATTCTAGTGCCAAGACCTTCACTGTGCCCAGAATCTGAGTGAAGCTTTGCTGGATGACAGACGAACATACATCTTCAAAACTAGAAATAATGTTGATATCAAGAAGGAGAGGTATAAGGCGACTATTGTACCTGAAAGTAGTAGTATTTGACAAACGAGTAGCCCACCGCTGTCAATTTCGGTGCAGAAATGACATTGATTCTTGTTGGACCTTGTTGATCAACTACAAGTAATTTCTCAAGTGAAGGTGTGTCCTCAATGACCGTATTGTGCTCTACTTTTTGTGACCTCTTGTTGCAGCACCAGCAACACACAAAAATAGTCCGGAGAGTCCTGGAGGTGATGTGCAAGGTACTCGACCAATTCATTGCCCGGAGACAAAGGAACTCGAGTACAGTACAGCCACGGAGTAGGCGCTCCATGTCATCCTTTGGGATGCAGACGGTGACGAGCTCGAGGTACTTCAGTCATGGTAGAAAAAGAGCGGACACAACATTAAGGGGGGGAATGGCAGTTCATGAGCTTGGCGAGGCGTAGCGTGGGCGCAAAGCGGAGCGCGAACGTTGCCAGCAAGCGCATATGCCCATCATTAAAACTGAGCTTCTCGAGCTGATCTATGGCGGGGGATCGGAATCACTCGCCAAGCTTGCCTCGATCCTTGCCATTGGAAGGAACTTGCCCGTGATAAGGACTTTGATTGGGCCATGGTGACTGCTGAGGATTTGGGAGAACACATCCAAGATTTGGTGATAGCCATGGCAGAGCTCGTGGGTGTCGAGGAGTTTGACAGGGGTGAGGAGCCATAGGGGGCGCCACCGCCGAGAAAGGGCGGCTGTCCTCGCCCGATATTTGATTGGGAGGAGGGATATGATGACCATCAACATATCATCGGGGAGGTTGTTGATGAAGTCTAGGCCTGCTGGAGTCGCTTGCAGTTCTTTCTCGACCCGCCTCCGCTTGTTGGCAGCCTCGTTCTCCACCTTATCGGCGGCGATGGAAACCTCTGTCTCCATATTCACGTCGCGCTCTGGTGCTTCAGCAGCCCCAGCATCGCCACTCCCTCCGATGGGGCACTTCGGCGACATCCTCATACACTGACGGCTTTGAGGACTCAGAGTGTAGCAACCCGATCCCAATGGACCGTAGTCTTTATGCTTAAGTGTAATCCCTGGATCGGTATTGCTGACACACACAGTACTCGAGGATTTATTGCAGAGTTCAATCACACACTTATTACAATGAGTGTCTCAAAAGGATTACTTATTACAATAATATGGCTGAAGGCCATCTAAAATAGATAACTGCGGAAGCTTCGTAGATAAATGAGTCCATCCAACTCCACGGGGAAACTGAGTGCACGACAACGACCTATCGCACCTTACCCTTCCTCTGAAAACTCTGCAACATGATACGTTGCAGCTGTGTAGGTCAGCACATGGAATATGCTGGCAAGATAACACCATAAAGCAATGAACAAATAATAGTTATCACTACATGCATATTTGGCTGGTGGAGGCTCTACGGTTATCATTTGCATAAAGCTATTTTTCCCTACAACAAAGGAATATATTCTATTTAACTATGAAGTTTGATGAAATTATTGAGAAGGTACCCCCAACTCAATCCCAAATTAACATTTATAACCCAACAAGTTCATTAAGTAAAGTGATGAGATCAACATGATAATTCAAGTAACAGATACTCAAGATGTCCATAACCGGGGACATAGCTAACCATGATTAGTTTATACACTCTGCAGAGGTTTGCGCACTTTTACCCACAAGACTCGATCTCCTCCGTTGTATTTCTCGCGCTGCATGATGTTTGAGAGACGGATGACCGAGACACAATCTTCCCGAAGAGGTCACCTTAACCGATAGATAGGCCGATACACCTACAATTCCCGTACATGTGCTAGCCAATCATGGAAAAGATTCCCATAACTTACTCAACTATGCCAGAGCCCATAATGGCTTGTAGCTGCACACGGAAGTTTCTAGCATGAATAATCTCATGATCCCTTTGAGCCTAGGTGGCATTCCATAGGATGATCACACGGGTACCCCGGGATCTCCTTGGACAACACTGGATTCCCCAGGTGCCCACAACCAATCCACCAAGATGTGTGTTAAAGTAGCCCCCTTAAGTTTCCCTTAGTTATAAATAACTCTCATGTCTTTCATGAATCTCACAACCCAATCGACGTCTGCGAGCATAGCAAAGTAATGCAATCACAACGCAGTAATACCCGGGGTTTCAATATAAGATAATAGGTTCCTACCTCATCAACTACTTCCCAATACCCACATGTTAACAAAGATCCTACTCATGCAAGGTTTGAGGGTTGAAACTAATGCGTAAAAACTAGGTAATAAAGGGATATGATCAAAGTGTTACTTGCCTTGCTGACGATCGGAAACCCTAGAGATTTGTAGTAGCAAGCCTCGCACTCCGGAAACTCTATCATGAATAAAAAATAGCATACATAAGCACTCAAGCATAAGATGCAAAGGTAAAACCAAAATAAAAGATCTAAACAGAAAGTTCAAGTGAAGAGCTTCGATTTGCTAAGAGAATCAATCGAAACGGAGTTACGAAACTCAAACTATGATAAAAAAGGTTCAAATTCAAATCTGCTTGAAACCAAATTTTAAATTTACAAAATCATGTTCAATTCATTTATCTGGACAGAGGGGAACAAGACGAAGATTTTGGCGTTGGTTTCACTGGATTTGGATAAACGAGCAAAAAGTAGTAAGGGTTTTAAGACCAGGGACTAATCTGCGATAAAAATAATTATAGATGGGTCCCTGACCGAAAATTAAACTAAAAAGAAAAATCTAACGAACGAACGTTCGCTAACAGAAACTAATGAACGAATTCGTTCGTTAACAGAACTAATCGGGTGAATGTTCGCTATTTAACATAACCTAAAATAATAAACTGACCTAATAAAACTAAACCAATTTAAAAAAACGGACGGTTTTTTATCAGTCTTTACCGGTTCAGGGGAAATAAAACCGCAGGCGGCGGCGACTTATTCCGGCGAGGAGGGACGAGGCGGCGCGGTAGCGGGGCGGCGAGGAGTGGCGCGGGCGGCGCGGTGCGAGGCAGGCGGCGGCGACTTGGGAGAGAGAGGGGGCGGCTATTTAAAGGGACCCGGGGGGTCCGGCTTGGCTTGGGGGAGGGGGCGTGAGGTGGAGGCGGAGTCGGAGTCAGAGTTCGGTCGGACTCCAGCGGCCTGCGGGAGCCGGTCTCCCGTGGCTCGGGAAGGCGGTGGCGGCGGCCTGGGCCGGCTGGGCTTCGGCCCAGTCGGTCCGAAGAGTTTTTTTTTTAAAAAAAATCGCCGCAGGAAAAATCCAAAATAAAAAATAGATAAAAACCTAAAAATCCCAAAAATAATTTTCACGGTCCTCTCCTAATATTTAGGACAACGTGAACATTTCTGGGCTAAGATGCAATTTTTAAAAATGTAATTTTCCCTAATTTAACCGAATAGAATCTCAAATAAAATTCCAACAAAATACTCCCTCCGTTCCTTGATATAAGGTGTATAGTTTTTTGAGAAAAAAATCCGAAATTTAAGGTGTATTGCGTTGCACCACTCGTTTGGATAATTTTTTAGGGATTTGATTACATTTCCTTATATCAGGCAAGCTCCTCTATTTTCTCATGTTAATTAGTCAGGTGAAATCTCGCTCAAAACTTGTGAAAATTTCCCTCCACGTGCGTTCTTTAATTTCCGTGCCAAAAACTACACTCTATATTTAGGAATGGAGGGAGTATATTTTTATTCAAAATTAAATTTCCATTATTTCTTTGCTGTTTTGAAGAAGTCATATTATCTTCTCTCATTATTTTATTTATTTTGAAATAATTGGAAAAATAATTTCAAATAAAAATCACCTTGATCCAATTTACCAATTTTTGAAAATTCAAAAATGGAATTTTATGAAAACCTCCAACTCTCTCACATGGTCCTTGAGTTGCTTAAGGTCTCTAGGATCAAAATGTCCAAATAAACCAAATTCAAAATGCTGAAAATATGAATGCATATGATGACCTAATGATTAACATCCAAATTGAAAATTGGGATGCTACAAACCTACCCCCCTTAAGATGAATCTCGCCCTCGAGATTTGGGTTGGCTAGCAAATAGGTGTGGGTGATCTTTCCGTAGGTCTTCTTCTCGCTCCCAGGTGGCTTATTCCTCGGTATGGTGGCTCCACTGAACTTTGCAAAACTTGATGACCTTGCTGTGTGTAACTCGGCTGGCAACCTCGAGAATCTTGACAGGTTTCTCCTCGTAGGTTAGGTCACTCTCCAACTGAATTGCTTCCAGGGGCACTGTATCTCTCAGAGGAATATCGACCATCTCTGCATGGCACTTCTTCAACCGGGAAACGTGCAACACATCATGAACTCCTGACAATCCTTCCGGTAACTCCAACTTATAGGCCACTTCTCCCATACGTTCCAAAACTCTATAAGGTCCTACAAATCTTGGGGCTAACTTTCCTTTAACTCCTCAAAGTGGTGACACACGGAGATATGCTTTATCTTCGATTTCATAGGCAACCTCCTTGTGTTTAGTGTCAGCATAATTCTTCTGTCTGGACTGAGCTACCTTTAGTCTATCACAAATCAACTTAACCTTCTCTTCAGACTCTCTGATTAAATCTGGTCCGAACAACTGACGGTCTCCAACTTCATCCCACATCAATGGTGTCCTACACCTCCTTCCATACAAAGCTTCGAAATGGGTCATCTTCAAACTAGCTTGGTAGTTGTTATATGAGAACTCGGCATAAGGCAAATTATCATCCCAACTAGATCCATAATCTAGCACACAAGCTCTCAACATGTCCTCCAAAATCTGATTGACTCTCTCGGTCTGTCCATCTGTCTGCGTATGAAAGGCCGTACTGAACTCTAGCCTAGTACCCAAAGTCAGGTGTAATTGATTCCAAAACTTTGAGGTAAACGGTGTTCCTCTATCTGATACGATGGTCCTCGGAACTCCATGCAGACATATGATCCTGGACAAATATATCTTGGCCAACTTCGCGCTCGTATAAGTGGTTTTCACGGGGATAAAGTGAAGCACTTTGGTCAAGCAATCTACTACTACCCAGATGGAGTCATAACCTGATCGTGTCCTAGGTAATCTGGTGATGAAATCCATGCCAAGTTTATCCCACTTCCGTTCGGGTATCGGCATAGGCTGAAGTAATCCTGCTGGCTTCTGGTGTTCTGCCTTAACTCTCTGACATATGTCACATACTGCTACATACTCGACAGTATCCTTCTTCATACCTGTCAACTAGAAACTTTCCTTTAAATCCAAATACATCTTGGTGTTTCCGGGGTGAATCGTGTATGGCGAGTTATGGGCTTCCTGAAGTATTAACTTCCTGATCTCTGAATCATTGGGCACATAAATACGATCCTCAAACCATAAAGTTTCGTGTTCATCCTCACGAAAACCCTTGGCCTTTCCTTTATTCATCTTCTCCTTGATCTCCGCAATCTCCTTATCAGTCTTCTGGCCTTCTCGAATCTTTCCCAACAACGTGGACTGACCTTCCAACGCTACAACAAAACCTCTCGGAACTATCTCGAAACGAAGTTCTCTGAGATCGCCGGCTAACTCTTGCGGCAATCCTCCGGTGATATCCTGCGAGTCCAAGAAAACCGCGTATCTCTCCAACTGAGGTGGATGCCAACCACTTAGTGAAGGACTGAACCTTGGAAGGGTCTACTGCTATATCTTCTCCTGATATAACATGTCTGAGAAATCCAACTTCCTTCAACCAAAACTCACAGTTGCTGAACTTGGCATATAGCTGATGTTCCCTGAGCTTCTTGAGAACTAAGCGCAAATGTTCCTTGTGTTCTTCTTCATTCTTCAAGTATACCAATATTTCATCAATGAACACCACAACAAACTTATCCAAGAACTCCATGAACACATTATTCATCATACTCATAAAGTAGGTAGGGGTGTTAGTCAAACCAAAAGACATGACAGTGTACTCATATAGCCCGTAGCTTGTGGTAAAGGCTGTCTTAGGTATATCCTATTCTCGGATCTTTAGCTGGTGGTATCCTGATTGAAGATCGATCTTGGAGAATACTTGAGCTCCCTGCAGCTGGTAAAACAAATCATTCATCATTGGTAGTGGGTATTTGTTCTTGATCGTCACCTCATTCAGTGCACGATAATCCACAACCATTCTCAAGGACCCGTCCTTCTTCTCAACTAAGAGCACTGGGGCTCCCCACGGTGATGAACTTGGTAGAATATAACCTTTCTCCAATAACTCCTTAATCTTCTTCTTAATTTCCTCCAGATCATTTGCGGGCATCCCATACGGTCTCTTTGATATTGGTCCGGTGCCTGGTAACAACTCTATCAAAAATTCTATATCTCGATCTGGTGGCATGCTGGGTAGTTCCTCCGGGAATACGTCGGGATAATCCTTCACAACTGGCACTTCCTCCTAAACAACTCCCGAAAGTGAATTCACTTGAGTCCTCCTTGGTGCATGCCTAGACACATACTTGATCCTTTTACCTTCTGGGGTGGTGAGAAGAATTGACTTACTAGCACAATCGATATTTTCTCCGTACATCGATAGCCAGTCCATGCCTAGTATCACATTCAGTCCTTGTGACTCCAAAATTATTAGGTCTGAGGGGAAAACATGCCTACCTATGGTCAATGGCAACTGAAAACATCCTTTGCTAGCCATATACTCCGCTCCAGGTGAGCTTATTAACATAGGTGTCTTAAGGGCTACAGTGGGCAACTTAAACTTATCCACAAATCCCCTTGATATGTATGAATGCGATGCACCAGTGTCAAAAAGGAGAATAGCTGTAAATGACTTAATCAAAAACTTACCAATAACTACATCGGGCTGCTCTTCAACTTCCTCCACGTTGATGTGGTTCACCTTCCCTCTGATGAAAGGGTTGGGCTTCTTTCCAGAGCTTCCATTTCCATTATCATTCTTTATCTCAGAACAATCATTGGCGTAGTGTCCAGTCTTCCCGCACTTGAAACAGGTAACATGGCTCAGATCCTTCTTGGCGGGTGTTGCCGGGTTAGAACGGCTCTGACTACTATTTCCTCCATTCCCATTTCCATTCTTAGGGCCACCGTGGTTATGTGAACTTCCTCCATTGTGAGAATGGCCTCCATGATTATGATGGGTATGTCCTCCCGAGTTCGGGGTAAAACGAGGCTTCTGCTGAGCTCCAGAGTTGTACTTCTCCTGTCCATACTTCTGTTTGCGGTTCTCTATCTGCTGCTGCTTGCCTTCAATCATAAGAGCCCTGTCTACCAGCTCCTGTTAGTTGGCGAATGTTGCCACCATCAACTGTGTACTCAGCTCGTCATTCAGCCCCTCCATAAACTTCTCCTGATTCGTGGCATCTATGGCCACATCATCTGGGGCGTAGCGAGCTAACTTGCTGAACTCATCCACGTACTGCGCCACTGTACGGTTTCCCTGGTGTAAGTTGTGAAACTCACGCTTCTTCATGCTCATAGCTCCAGCTGAGACGTGTGCAGTGCGGAAGGCCTGCTGAAATTGATCCCAAGTGACATTGCCATGGGGAAAGTGGCGGTGTAGTTCTCCCACCATGAGGCTGCAGGTCCATCCAGTTAATGTGTGGCAAAGCGCACCTTCTCAGCATCTATGCAACCTGTGGTGGTCAGCTCCCTTCCAATCTTGCAAAGCCAATCATCAGCAACAATCAGCTCGGTGCTACTAGAGAACACCGGCGGATTCAACCTTAAAAAGCGGGCTAAGTTGTCGACTGGAGGTGGTGGCGGCGGATTGTTGTTGTTGTTGTTGTTGTTGTTGTTTTTGTTGTTGCCTTCGTTCTGGACTAGCAACTACATCAGGGCATTCTGCTGTTGGATCAGCTAAGTGAGCTCTGGTGGGAAGGTGAATGCGGGGTCACGTCTCGGAGGCATCCGATAGGTTTAGAGGGATGAGAACATAATAGAATGAGGTCTAAAGGGAGATTTCACTACCCATATGCACATGAGACAAACACATTCATTTCACACCACTCAATTCAAACAAGATTCATACAATCGATCTAAGCTACCGTTACAAAATCTGGTGGACTATTACTATATACATGGAGGAATTCTAATGGTAATATGGTGGTCGACTAGAATTTTTGATCAGTGGAAGACTCCATAATATCTGCTCCAGCTTCGTCTTGATAATCATCATCGCTGTCGGGGTCGGAGTTTGTGTCGTCTAGTATGATGTAATCTTCTGAACGATTGTCCACTCCAGGTTCGGGATCCCCCATGAATATCCCTAGCTTCTTCTTCGGGTCTTCATTCTTCTCTAGTAGTACAGCAATTTCTTCTTCATAACCATTGTGCGTAGACTTGAGTTCCTCTTCTAGATCCATGTTTTGGTTCATCACCTTCTTCGTGTCTATCATGTTGGCGCACATTTGGTTCTCATAGCGTCGAATGTGCTGGTTCAACTCCTGTATGTAGGCTGCAATGGATCTATCCTTCCTGGTGCGAACCATCTCTCATTGCTCATCTTGGCATCCACATATCTGGTAGGTGGTGTCCTTAAGATCCTTGTTGTACACCTTGCCTATGCGTCCAATGGAGATGTGGGCGGCCATGCTCCCTAGACTCCAAGTTGGTGCATCAAAGGAAAACTCAATGGGCTCGGTAACTGGCGCGAATGTCCTTCCCGGAACATGAACTTGTATCGTCCAGTGCTCCTCTTCTGGTAAAGTGGCAGTGAAGGTTTCGGTGAAGCTTGGTATGCCGATGTTCAGGTACCTAGTGACTTCCTTCAAGTGTTGTCCGAAAGGAGTGTCGTCATCCGATTGAGTGAACTTGTTCCTTGGGTCCGCCATCTATAAAGTAGAAAAGGAGAAGAGTTAGAAATGAGTAGAGAAGAGTATCCTGTGGCTTTTTCCTAGTGGTCGCGTCCTACAGTCAGCGTGTGCTATGATACCATCTTGTAGCGACCCGATCCCAATGGATCGTAGTAAAGTGTCATCCCTAGAATGGTATTGCTGACACACACAGTACTCGAGGATTTATTGCAGAGTTCAATCACACACAGTACTCGAGGATTTATTGCAGAGTTCAATCACACACTTATTACAACAAGTGTCTCAAAAGGAGTACTTGTTACAATAATATGGCTGAAGGCCATCTAAAATAGATAACTACGGAAGCTTCGTAGATAAATGAGTCCATCCAACTCCACGGCAAAACTGAGTGCACGACAACGACCTACCGCACCTTACTCTTCGTCTGAAAACTCCGCAACATGATACGTTGCAGCCGTGTAGGTCAGCACATGGAATATGCTGGCAAGATAACACCATAGAGCAATGAACAAATAACAACTATCACTACATGCATATTTGGCTGGTGGAGGCTCTACGGTTATCATTTGCATAAAGCTAATTTTTCCCTACAACAAAGGAATATATTCTATTTAACTACGAAGTTTGATGAAATTATTGAGAAGGTACCCCCAAGTCAATCCCAAATTAACATTTATAACCCAACAAATCCATTAAGTAAAGTGATGAGATCAACATGATAATTCAAGTACCAGATACTCAAGATGTCCATAACCGGGGACACGGCTAACCATGATTAGTTTATACACTCTACAGAGGTTTGCGCACTTTTCCCCACAAGACTCGATCTCCTCTGTCGTATTTATCGCACTTCATGATGTTTGAGAGACGGATGACCGAGACACAGTTGTCGGTGTCAAAACCAGAGGATCTTGGGTAGGGGGTCCTGAACTGTGCGTCTAAGGTCGATGGTAACAGGAGACAAGGGACACGATGTTTACCCAGGTTCAGGCCCTCTTGTTGGAGGTAATACCCTACTTCCTGCTTGATTGATCTTGATGAATATGATGATTACAAGAGTTGATCTACCACGAGATCGTAATGGCTAAATCCTAGATGTCTAGCCTGTTTGATTGTGATCGCCTCTATAGACTAAACCCTCCGGTTTATATAGACACCAGAGGGGCCTAGGGTTGTACAAAGTCGGTTTACAGAGGAAGGAATCTTCATATCCGAACGCCAAGCTTGCCTTCCACGCAAAGGAGAGTCTCATCCGGACACGGGAGGAAGTCTTCTGTCTTGTATCTTCACGGCCCATCAGTCCGGCCCACGTCACATAGGCCGGACGCCCGAGGACCCCTTAATCCAGGACCCCCTCAGTAGCCCCCGAACCAGACTTCAATGATGATGTGTGATGTCTACTACACAACCTTATTCTTGTAGACGTTGTTGGGCCTCCAAGTGTAGAGGTTTGTAGGACAGTAGCAATTTTCCCTCAAGTGGAAGACCTAAGGTTTATCAATCCATGGGAGGCGTAGGATGAAGATGGTCTCTCTCAAACAACCCTGCAGCCAAATAACACTCTTGTGTCCCCAACACACCCAATACAATGGTAAATTGTATAGGTGCACTAGTTCGGCGAAGAGATGGTGATACAAGTGCAATATGGATAGTAGATAATGGTTTTTGTAATCTGAAAATATAAAAACAGCAAGGTAACTAATGGTAAAAGTGAGCACAAATGGTATTTCAATGCGTTAAAACAAGGCCTAGGGTTCATACTTTCACTAGTGCAAGTTCTCTCAACAATAATAACATAATTGGATCATATAGCTATCCCTCAACATGCAAGAAAGAGTCACTCCAAAGTCACTAATAGCGGAGAACAAACGAAGAGATTATGTAGGGTACAAAACCACATCAAAGTTATTCTTTCCAATCAATCCGTTGGGCTATTCCTATAAGTGTCACAAACAGCCCTGGAGTTCATACTAGAATAACACCTTAAGACACAAATCAACCAAAACCCTAATGTCACCTAGATACTCCAATGTCACCTCAAGTATCCGTGGGTATGATTATACGATATGCATCACACAATCTCAAATTTATCTATTCAACCAACACAAAGAACTTCAAAGAGTGCCCCAAAGATTCTACCGGAGAGTCAAGACGAAAACGTGTGCCAACCCCTATGCATACATTCATGGGAGGAACCCACAAGTTGATTACCGAAACATACATCAAGTGGATCAATAGAATACCCCATTGTCACCACGGGTATCCCACGCAAGACATACATCAAGTGTTCTCAAATCCTTAAAGACTCAATTCGATAAGATAACTTCAAAGGGAAAACTCAATCCATTACAAGAGAGTAGACGGGGAGAAACATCATAAGATCCAACTATAATAGCAAAGCTCGTGATACATCAAGATCGTACCCCCTCAAGAACATGAGAGAGAGATCAAACACATAGCTACTGGTACATACCCTCAACCCCGAGGGAGAACTACTCCCTCCTCGTCATGGAGAGCGTCGGGATGATGAAGATGGCCACCGGAGAGGGATTCCCCCCTTCGGCAGGATGCCGGAACGGGTATAGATTGGTTTTCGGTGGCTACGGAGGCTTCTGGCGGCGGAACTCCCGATCCATTGTGCTCTCCGAAGTTTTTAGTGTATACGGGTATATATGGGAGGAAGAAGTATGTCGGTGGACCTCCGGGCTGTCCATGAGGCAGGGGGGTGCGCCCCCACCCTCGTGGGCAGCCCGGGACTCTCCTGGTCCATCTCTGATACTCCATGGGCTTCTTCTGGTCCAAAAATAAGTTCCGTGAAGTTTCGGGTCAATTGGACTCCGTTTGATTTTCCTTTTCTGCGATACTGTAAAACAAGGAAAAAACAGAAACTGGCACTGGGCTCTGGGTTAATAGGTTAGTCCCAAAAATAATATAAAAGTGTATAATAAAGCCCGTAAACATCCAAAACAGATAATATAATAGCATGGGACAATAAAAAATTATAGATACGTTGGAGATGTATCAGCATCCCCAAGCTTAATTCCTGCTCGTCCTCGAGTAGTTAAATGATAAAAACAGAATTTTTGATGTGGAATGCTACCTAACATATTTATCCATGTAATTCTCTTTATTGTGGCATGAATATTCAGATCCATAAGATTCAAGACAAAAGTTTAATATTGACATAAAAATAATAATACTTCAAGCATACTAACAAAGTAATCATGTCTTCTCAAAATAACATGGCCAAAGAAAGCTATCCCTACAAAATCATATAATCTGGCTATGCTCTATCTTCACCACACAAAATATTTAAATCATGCACAACCCCGATGTCAAGCCAAGCAATTGTTTCATACTTTTTATGTTCTCAAACTTTTTCAATCTTCACGCAATATATGAGCGTGAGCCATGGACATAACACTATAGGTGGAATAGAATGGTGGTTGTGGAGAAAACAAAAAGGAGAAGATAGTCTCACATCAACTAGGCATATCAACGGGCTATGGACACTAGTAGAAAATGGAGCTTTAGCGCCGGTTCGTAAGGGCCTTTAGTGCCGGTTCCATAACCGGCACTAGGGGGTGGGCACTAAAGGCCCCCCCTTTAGTACCGGTTTGGCATGAACCGGCGCTAAAGTGCCACCACGTGGCGTGAGCTCGCGCCCTGGTATGGGGGACCTTTAGTACCAGTTGGTGTTACCAACCGATAATAAAGGTTTTTTTTTGAATTTTTTTTTGAAAATTTTGGATTTTTTTGATTTTTTTTCCGGATTTTTAATTTTTCTGAATTATTTGATGATTTAGTCTCTAATCACCTCTCTTAACTGCTCAAGTGTGGATCACTCATTCCAAATCGCCTGACTTTCCGGTCGGTCACCCATCCTCCCACTCCCCCAGTCTGAGCACGCTTAACTTCAGAGTTCTATTCCCCCTACATTCCAAGTCTGCACTTGTTGTTTTCCTGACAAATGTAAGCTGTCAATCCTATTAACCCTCAGCAGTTTAGCTTGAGCATTAGGTCACACGTTTCACCGTTTGAGTTTGAAACTATTATTCTAAAAAACAGTATTATTTAGTAACACTAATATTTCTTGAATAAGTTTGACCACAGTTTGACCATAGTTTGACCAGATTTGACCAAAATTTAAAAAATTGAAATAATTATTTAGTAACACTAATATTCTTGAATAATTATGTAGTAACATTAATACTTCTTGAATAAGTAGTTTGACCAGATTTAACCAATTTTTTTTTAAAAAACTAAAATTTGACCATATCTGTTTTTCGTTTTGGAATTTGAGGATTCTAAAAAATTGCAAACAGGCCGTAGGCGGTCTCCATCGGATGCGGATTTTCGTGCTGAATTTTTTGATATATTATACGTTTTTTTCCGACATCATATGCAAAAGTTATAGACGTTTTACATTTTCCCTACACTTTTTGCAAAACATGTCCAAATTTAAGTTTTCAAATTTTCCTAACTAGTAGATGTAGTAATATAACTACCTCTCGAAGGATTTTATTTTTTGAAGTTTTTATCATTTTCTTTTGATTTTTTCAGAACTGAAATGGCGACACATGGGGGGGGGGTAGAGTTTGAAAATTTCCCTATAGTGCCGGTTTGTGTCACAAACCGGTACTATAGGTCAGACCCCTTCAGTACCGGTTCGTGGCACAAACCGGTACTAAAGGTTAGCCCTTTAGTACTGGTTTGTGACATGAACCGGTACTAAAGGTGATCGTGGGGCCCCGGCCTGACGCCAGCCTGCCATCACCCCTTTAGTACCGGTTCGTGGCACGAACCGGTACTAAAGGTTCAACACAAACCAGCATTAATGCATAGCCGTTCGAACCGGCACTAATGGTACCATTAGTGTCGGCTCAAATTCAAACCAACACTAATGTGCTTCACGTTTGACCCTTTTTCTACTAGTGGGAGAAGCCCATCAATAGATATCAATATGAGTGAGTAGGGATTGCCATGCAACGGATGCACTAGAGCTATAAATGTATGAAAGCTTAACAAAAGAAACTAGTGGGTGTGCATCCAACTCGCTTGCTCACGAAGACCTAGGGCATTTTGAGGAAGCCCATCATTGGAATATACAAGCCAAGTTCTATAATGAAATATTCCCACTAGTATATGAAAGTGACAACATAGGAGACTCTCTATCATGAAGATCATGGTGCTAGTTTGAAGCACAAGTGTGGTAAAAGGATAGTAGCATTGCCCCTTCTCTCTTTTTCTCTCATTTTTTATTTATTTATTTATTTATTTTTTATTTGGGCCTTTTCTCTTTTTTATGGCCTCTTTTTTTAATTTTTTGTCCGGAGTCTCATGCCGACTTATGGGGGAATCATAGTCTCCATCATCCTTTCCTCACTGGGACAATGCTCTAATAATGATGATCATCACACTTTTATTTACTTACAACTCAAGAATTACAACCCGATACTTAGAACAAAATATGACTCTATATGAATGCCTCCGGCGGTGTACCGGGATATGCAATGACTCATGAGTGACATGTATGAAAGAATTATGAACGGTGGCTTTGCCACAAATACAATGTCAACTACATGATCATGCAAAGCAATATGGCAATGATGAAGTGTGTCATAATAAACGGAACGGTGGTAAGTTGCATGGCAATATATCTCGTGATGGCTATGGAAATGCCATGATAGGTAGGTATGGTGGCTGTTTTGAGGAAGGTATATGGTGGGTGTATGATACCGGCGAAAGGTGCGCGGTATTAGAGAGGCTAGCAATGGTGGAAGGTTGAGAGTGCGTATAATCCATGGACTCAACATGAGTCATAAAGAACTCACATACTTATTGGAAAAATCTATTAGTTATCTAAACAAAGTACTACGCGCATGCTCCTAGGGGGATAGATTGGTAGGAAAATACCATCGCTCGTCCCCGACCGCCACTCATAAGGAAGACAATCAATAAATAAATCATGCTCCGACTTCATGACATAACAGTTCACCATACGTGCATGCTAAGGGAATCACAAACTTCAACACAAGTATTTCTCAAATTCACAACTACTCAACTAGCATGACTCTAATATTTTACCATCCTCATATCTCAAAACAATCATCAAGTATCAAACTTCTCATAGTATTCAATGCACTTTATATGAAAGTTTTTATTATATCCCTCTTGGATGCCCATCATATTAGGAATAGTTTCATAACCAAAGCAAATTACCATGCTGTTTAGGACTCTCAAAATAATATAAGTTGAGCATGAGAGTTCATCCTATTTCTATAAAATAAAACCACCACCGTGCTCTAAAAGGATATAAGTGAAGCACTAGAGCAAATGACAAACTACTCCGAAAGATATAAGTGAAGATCAATGAGTAGTCGAATAATTATGCAGCTATGTGAAGACTCTCTAACATTTAATAATTTTAGATCTTGGTATTTTATTCAAACAGCAAGCAAATCCTAACAAAATAAATTGACGCTCCAAGCAAAACACATATCATGTGGTAAATAAAAATATAGCTCCAAGTAAAGTTACCGATGAATGAAGACGAAAGAGGGGATTCCTTCCGGGGCATGCCCAAGCTTAGGCTCTTGGTTTTCCTTGAATATTACCTTGGGGTGCCTTGTGAATCCCCAAGCTTAGGCTCTTGCCACTCCTTATTCCATAGTCCATCGAATCTTTACCCAAAACTAGAAAACTTCACAACACAAAACTTACAGAAAACTCGTAAGCTCCGTTAGCAAAAGAAAACAAAACACCACTTCAAGGTACTGTAATGAACTCATTATTTATTTATATTTGTGTTAAACCTACTGTATTCCAACTTCTCTATGGTTTATAAACTCTTTTACTAGCCATAGATTCACCAAAATAAGTAAACAACACATGAAAAACAGAATCTGTCAAAAACAGAACAGTCTGTAGTAATCTGTAACTAATGCAAACTGATGGAACCCCAAAAATTCTAAAATAAACTGCTGGACGTGAGGAATTTATCTATTAATCATCTGCAAAAATAATTAACTAAATATCACTCTCCAATAGAAAATGGCAGCAATTCTCGTGAGCGCTAAAGTTTCTGTTTTTTACAGCAAGATCAACAAGACTTTCCCCAAGTCTTCCCAAAGGTTCTACTTGGCACAAACACTAATTAAAACATAAAACCACATCTAAGCAGAGGCTAGATGAAATATTTATTACTAAACAGGAACAAAAATCAAGGAATAAAAATAAAGTTGGGTTGCCTCCCAACAAGCGCTATTGTTTAACACCCCTAGCTAGGCATGATGATTTCAATGATGCTCACATAAAAGATAAGAATTGTAACATAAAGAGGGCATCATGAAGAATATGACTAGCACATTTAAGTCTAACCCACTTCCTATGCATAGGGATTTTGTGAGCAAATAACTAGCATAGGAGGGCAAAACAAGCATAACTTCAAAACTTTAAGCACATAGAGAGGAAACTTGATATTATTGTAATTCCTACAAGCATAAGTTCCCCCCTCATAATAATTTTCAGTAGCATCATGAATGAATTAAACAATATAATCAGCACCTAAAACATTCTTTTCATGATCTACAAGCATAGAAAATTTGCTACTCTCCACATGCAAGATTCTTCTCATTCGGAATAGTGGGAGAAAACTCAACAAAATAATTATCATGTGAGGCATAATCCAATTAAAAACTAAAATCATGATGACAAGTTTCATGGATATCATTGTTCTTTATAGCATACAATTCATCACAATAATCATCATAGATAGCAACTTTGTTCTCATAATCAATTGGAACCTCTTCCGAAATAGTGGATTCATCACAAAATAAAGCCATGACCTCTCCAAATCCACTTTCATAAATATAATCATCATATATAGGAGGCATGCTTTCATCATAATAAATTTTCTAATCAAAACTTGGGGGACAAAAAATAACATCTTCATCAAACATAGCTTTCCCAAGCTTGTGGCTTTGCATATCATTAGCATCATGGATATTCAAGGAATTCATACTAACAACATTGCAATCATGCTCATAATTTATATATTTAGTGCCAAACATTTTAATGCATTCTTCTTCTAACACTTTGGCACAATTTTCATTTCCATCATACTCACGAAAGATATTAAAAAGATGAAGCGTATGAGGCAAACTTAATTCCATTTTTTGTAATTTCTTTTATAAACTAAACTAGTGATAAAACAAGAAACTAAAAGACTTGATTGCAAGATCTAAAGATATACCTTCAAGCACTAACCTCCCCGGCAACGGCGCCAGAAAAGAGCTTGATGTCTACTACACAACATTCTTCTTGTAGACGTTGTTGGGCCTCCAAGTGCAGAGGTTTGTAGGACAGTAGAAAATTTCCCTCAAGTGGATGTGTAACATCCCAAATTTTCAATTTGGAATGTTATACATAGATCATTCTTGCATATCATATTTTATTGCATTTCGTCTCGCGATCCTCGAAATCCTAAGCAACTCAAGGACCCTCGGAGAGAGTTGGGGATTTCCCCGGTTTTCAAATTTGATTTTTATCAAATTTTGAAACAAGGATTTTTGGTTTTAATTATTTTTCTCTCTGAAAATATTTCATATTAAAATATATGAGAGGAGATAATATGCGTTCTCCAAAATAATTGAAATATTGGATGAAAAATATTAATATCAAATATTTGTTTTTATTTGGATTTTATTTGCAATTTTGTTTGCACTAGAAAAATTGCACGTTTTCAAAATTGCATTTTAGGGCCAAGAAAATCTTCATCTCATTCTAAATTTTTTATATAGACGGTGAAAATTTGTTTTGCATTTTTAGATTTTTATTTTATTTTCTAGGATTTTTTTTCTATTCGGTGGAATTGTTAAAAAAAATCTTCGGGCGCCGACTGGGCCGAAACCCCAGCCGGGCCGGCCCATCCTCCCCGTGTGCCGTCTCCCTCCTGGAGACCGGCCGTCGCCGCCGTCGCCGCCGCCGACTCGGACGGAGTCCGAGCCGGACTCCGCCTCCCGCCGCCTTGCCCCCTCCCCAAGTCACCTCTCCCCCTCTCTTAAATACCCAAGCGCCCCCGCCACCACCACCCACCCCGCCGCCCGCAGCCGCCGCCGCCTTGCCTCGCCCCGCCGCCGCTCCCGCGTCTCGCCGGACCGACGAGGTAGCCGTTCGTCGTTGTTTTTTTTTAAGAAAACCGAGTCGGTTTTTGAAGAAAAACCCTAGTTCATTTTTAGTTTGGTTCGCCGGTTTTTTTCCGGTTCTTCTCTTTAGCGGACGTTCGTCTGTACGTTCATTTTAACGAACGGTTTTTGCTCGTTAGTTACAGACAACGAACGCTTGTTCGTTAGCCTGTTCGTTAGCTTTCTTTTATCGGATTTTTCCGCGATTATTTCTGATCGCGATTTCTGATCCTATTTTTGTTCTAGTTTATCTTTTCGCTCGTTTGTCGGAATCAGGCGATTCAAGCGCCTAGATCTTCGTCTCAAGACCCTCTTTCTGTTTAATCAACTTGAACAAGCTTTTGCTACTATAAAATTTGACCTAGGTCCAGATTAGTAAACAGATCTTGTTTCTTTCGCCGTTTGAGTTTCGTTGCTCCGTTTGATTTGATTCTTTTTGCTAACCGGAGTTCTTAAGTTGAACTTTCTGGTAGATATTCTTATTTGAGATTTACCCGTGCTTCTTTGCTTGATTGCTTATGTATGCTATTGTTTGTTTGCGATAGAATTCCCAAAGTGCAAAGCGTGTTATTTGGAGTCCCTAGGTTTCGCGGATCGTCAGCAAGACATGTAACACTTTGATCATATCCCTTTATCGCCTAGTTTTTATGCATTAGTTCCAATCCTCAAACATTGCATGGTTAGGATGTGATTAACATGTGGGTTGGGAAGTAGTTGATGAGGTAGAACTTATTGCCTTGTTATATTCAAACCTTGGGAGTTACTTATACAAATTGCTTATATTTCTATGCTCGTAGACGTGGTTTGGGTGAGTGAAATCCATGACAGAAGTGAGGTTGTTAAATAATGGTTTAACTTAAGGTGGCAACTTGAATACACATCTGGGTGGATTGAGGCACCTGGAGAACCCAGTGTTGCCTGTATTTTTGGAAATCCCGGGGTTCCGTGTGATTTTCCTATGGACCGCCACCCAGGCTCAAAGGGAACTGAGATGGTTCATGCTAGAAACCTCCGTGTGCAACCACAAGCTATTATGGGCTCTAGCATAGTTGAGTAAGTTACGTGAAGCTCTTGAAGAGGTGGATCAGCAGGTAGTGGGTTGTAGGTTTGGTATGGTCTGCCCGGAGTAGAGAGTTAATGTTCCTGAAAGATTGTGTCTCGGTCATCCGTTTCTCAAACATCATGTAGTGCGAGAAATCCAACAGAGGCGATCGAGTCTTGTGGGGAAAAGTGCGCAAACCTCTGCAGAGTGTACAAACTAATCATGGTTAGCCGTGTCCCCGGTTATGGATATCTTGAGTATCTAGTATTTGGAGTATCTTAAGTATCTCATCACTTTTAACTTAATATTGTTGGGTTGATAATTACTTTAATTGGGATTGAGTTGGAGGAACCTTCTCAATGATGTTTCAACTACCATGACAGTTAAATTAAAACCTATTCCTTTGTTGTAGGGAAAAATTGGCTTTTCGCAAAAACTATAACCATAGAGCTTTCCACCAGCCAAATATGCATGTAGTGATAGCATTATTCTGCTCTTGCTCTATTGTGTTATTTTGCCAGCATATTCCATGTGCTGACCCGTTTTCGGGCTGCAACGTATTATGTTGCAGACTTTTCAGACGAGGAGTAAGGTTTGTTAGGTCGTTGCCATGCAGCTCAGCTATGCCGTTGGAGTTGATGGACTCACTTTATCTTCCAAGCCTTCCGCTGTTATCGTATTAGATGGCCTTAAGCCATATTTATTGTAATAAGTTCTCTTTGGAGACATTCAATGTAATAAGTGTGTGATTGCTACTCTATTATAAATCCTCGAGTACTGTGTGTGTCAGCATTACCGATCCAGGGATGACACTGAAGCACAGAGACTTGACCGTTTGATTTCGGGTCGCTACAAGATGGTAACAGAGCACACGCTGAGTGTAGGACACGACCACTAAGCTAAAACCATAGACCACTATTCTCTTCTCATTTCTGACTCCTCTCCATTTTCCACTCTTTAGGATGGCGGATGCAAGGAACAAGTTTGCACAACCGGATGAAGACACACCTTTTGGACGGAACTTGAAGGAAGTCACTAGGTACCTGAACATAGGAATACCAAGCTTCACCGGGACCTACAACGCCACTTTACCAAAAGAGGAGCGATGGATGATTCAAGTTCAAGTTCCAGGAAGGACATTCACACCAGTCACTAAGCCCATAGAGTTTTCCTTTGGTGCACCAACCTGGAGTCTAGGAAAGAGTATGGCAGCTCACATCACCATGGGACGCATTGGAGAAGTTTACCAAAAGGAGCTTAAGGATACTATCTACCAGATCTATGGGCGCCGAGATGAGCAATGGGAGATGATCAGCACCAGGAAAGATAGATCAATTGCAGCTTTCATCCAGGAACTAAACCAGCACATTCGACGTCAGGAGAATCAAATGTGCGCAGGCATGATAGATCTGAAGAAGGCAAAGACAAGGATCATCGAACTGGAAGAAGAACTTAAGTCTACACGCGATGGATATGAGGAGGAAATTGCGACACTATTGGAGAAGAATGACGACCTGATTAAGAAGATCGGAGTATTCATGGGAGACCCTGCATCAGTAGAAGAAGACAAAGAACCCAAGGAGATCCGTCAGGAGGACTACATCATCATCGACGACACCGACTCCGACCTTAGTGATGATGACTTTGAAGACGAAGTTGGAGCAGATATCATGGAGTCTTCAACCGAGGAATATTTTTAATAGACCACCACATCAATAGTAGTATTCCACCATGTAAATAGTGTAGTCCGAGCACTTTTGCGATAGTTCTTGACCGATTGTATGCCCTTGCTTGATTGATTGAGTGAAATGATTGTGTTTGTCTCATGTGCATATGGGTAGTGCTTTCTCATTAGACCTCATTCTATTCTAATCTCTCCTCTCTAAACCCATCAGATGCCTCTGAGACGTGACCCCAGATTCGCTTTCCCACCCGAGCTCACTCAGTTGATCCAGCAGCAGAATACCCTGATGTAGTTTTTAGTCCAGAACCAAGGCAACAACAACAACAATCCACCACCACCACCAGTTGACAACTTAGCCCATTTTCTGAGGTTGCAACCGCCGGTGTTTTCCAGTAGCACCGAGCCTATAGTAGCAGATGATTGGCTCCGCGGGATTGGAAGGGAGTTAACTACTATAGGATGTACCGATGCTGAGAAGGTGCGTTTTGCCGCACATCAGTTGGATGGACCAGCAACCTCATGGTGGGAGAATTACACTGTCACCTACCCTATAGCCACGATGACATGGGATCAGTTTCAGCAAGCTTTCTGTACATCCCATGTCTCAACTGGAGCTATGAGTATGAAGAAGCGTGAGTTTCGCAACTTACGCCAGGGGAACTGTACTATGGCTCAGTACGCGGATGAGTTTAGCAAGTTATCTCGCTATGCCCCTGATGATGTGGCCACAGATGCCGCAAAGCAGGAGAAGTTTATGGAAGGGCTACATTCAAAAACTACCAGGAGTTGGTAGATAAGGCTCTTATGATTGAAGGGAAGCAGCAACAGATTGAGAACCGTAAGAGGAAGTATGGACAAGGAAGGTATAACTCAGGAGCTCAGCAGAAGCCTCGCCTAACCCCGAACATGGGAGGACTTGTTCATAACCATGGAGGCCACGCCCACAATGGAGGAAGTAACCATAATCATACTGGCCCAAGGAATGGGAATGGGAATGGAGAAAGCAACAATTAGAATCGCCCCAATCCAGCCACACCCACCAAGAGAGACCTAAGCCACGTTACTTGTTTCAAGTGCGGGAAGACTGGACACTATGCGACGGAGTGCCCTGAAGGGAAGAATGGAAATGGAAATGGGAGTGCTGGGAAGAAGCCCAATCCATTCAACAAAGGACAAATGAACCACGTTAACATGGAGGAGGTGGAAGAGCAGCCAGACGCGGTTATAGGTAAGTTTTTGGTCAAGTCATTTACCGCTCTTGTTCTTTTTGATACTGGTGCATCGCATTCATACATATCAAGGGAATTCGTGGATAAGTTTAAACTACCAACCCAAACCCTTAGGACCCCTCTGTTAGTGAGTTCACCTGGAGCAGAGTATATGGCTAGTCGATGGTGCGACCAGATACCCTTAACCATTGGCAACCATGTTTTTTCGTCCGACCTAATTATCTTTGAGTCACAAGGATTGGATGTGATATTAGGAATGGACTAGATGTCAAAGTACGGAGGAAGCATTGTCTGTGTTAGTAGGTCAATTTGTCTCACCACCCCTGAGGGAAAAAGGATCAAGTATGTATCTAGGCATGCGCCAAGAAGTAGCCAAGTAAGTACCCTCACGGGAGTTGTTCAGGAGGAAGTGCATGTAGTAAAGGATTACCCGGATGTTTTCCCAGAGGAGTTACCAGGCATGCCACCGGATCGAGATATCGAGTTTTTGATAGAGCTATTGCGAGGCACAGGGCCAATATCCAAGAGACCCTATCGGATGCCCGTGAATGATCTGGAGGAGATTAAGAAACAGATCAAGGAGTTATTGGAGAAAAGTTACATTCGACGGAGTTCATCACCATGGGGAGCCCCAGTGCTTTTGGTTGAGAAGAAGGATAAGTCCGTAAGAATGGTTGTTGATTATCGGGCCTTGAATGAAGTAACAATCAAGAACAAGTACCCATTGCCGTTGATCAATGATCTGTTTGATCAGCTGCAAGGAGCTAAGGTGTTTTCGAAGATCGATCTGCGATCGGGATACCATCAGTTGAAGATACGAGAGAAGGATATACCAAAGACAACATTCACCACATGGTACGGGTTATACGAATATACGGTCATGTCGTTTGGATTGACCAACGCCCCTGCCTATTTCATGAGCATGATGAACAAGGTGTTCATGGAATATTTGGATAAGTTTGTTGTGGTGTTCATTGATGATATAATGGTATATTCGAAGAATGAAGAGGAGCACCAGGAGCATTTGCGTTTAGTCCTCGAGAAACTCAAGGAACATCAGTTTTATTCCAAGTTCAGCAAATGCGAGTTTTGGTTGAAGGAAGTCGGATTCTTTGGACATGTAATCCCAGGAGAAGGTATAGCAGTAGACCCCACCAAGGTTCAGTTAGTCACTGAATGGTTGGCACCCACTTCAGTTAGCGAGATCCGCAGTTTTCTTGGACTCGCAGGATACTATCGGAGACTCATTAAGAATTTTTCCAAGATCGTGAAGCCAATGACAGAATTATTGAAGAAGGATACCAATTTTAAATGGATGGAAGATTGCGAGGCAAGTTTCCAGGAGCTGAAGAAACGTTTGACTACAGCCCCAGTGCTGACACTGCCAGATATACGTAAGGATTTCCAAGTGTATTGCGACGCCTCTCGCCTAGGACTTGGAAGTGTGCTTATGCAGGACGGAAGAGTTATTTCGTATGCCTCACGACAACTAAAACCACACGAGTTGAATTATGCCACGCATGATTTGGAGCTAGCAGTCGTAGTGCATGCGTTGAAGACTTGGAGACATTACCTTATTGGAAACCATTGTGATATGTACACGGATCATAAGAGTTTAAAGTACATTTTCAAATAGAAGGAACTGAACCTTAGGCAGAGGAGATGGTTGGAGCTCATAAAGGATTATGACATGAAGCTTCACTATCATCCAGGAAAGGCCAATGTCATAGCAGACGCTTTGAGCTGGAAGAGTTATGCTAATACCCTAGAGAGCTTGGGATTGCCGAAGGAGTTAGCAGAGGATCTCCGGGAACTTCGATTGGAGATTGTTCCTAGAGGTTTTGTTGCAACAATGGAGGTTCAGTCTACATTGTTGGGCAAGATTCGAGAAGCTTAGAAGGATGACAAAGAGATTGCGGAGATAAAAGAGAGAATGAGCGAAGGAAAGGCCAAAGGTTTTCGCGAGGATGAGCACGACACCTTATGGTTTGAGGACCGTGTTTATGTTCCCAATAACATAGAGATCAGGAAATTAATACTTCAGGAGGCTCATGACTAACCATACTCGATACACCCTAGAAACACCAAGATGTATTTGGATTTGAAGGAACATTTCTAGTGGACAGGGATGAAGAAGGATATTGCCGAGTATGTAGCCGTATGTGATGTATGTCAGAGAGTGAAGGCAGAGCATCAAAAGCTAGCAGGATTGCTACAGCCTATGCCAATACCCAAATGGAAGTGGGATAAACTTGGCATGGATTTTATCACCGGATTACCAAGGACCAAATCAGGGTATGATTCTATATGGGTAGTAGTTGACCGCTTGACCAAAGTGGAACACTTTATCCAAGTGAAAACAACTTATACCAGTGCAAAGTTGGCCAAGATATATATGACCAGGATCGTATGTCTGCATGGAGTTCCGAGGACCATCGTATCAGATAGAGGAACACGGTTTACCTCAAAGTTTTGGCATCAGCTGCACCAGACTTTGGGAACGAGATTGGAGTTCAGTACAGCATTTCACCCGCAGACAGATGGACAGACCGAGAGAGTCAACCAAATTCTGGAGGACATGTTGAGGGCCTGTGCGCTAGATTATGGATCTAGTTGGGATGACAATCTGCCTTACGCAGAGTTCTCATACAACAATAGTTACCAAGCCAGTTTGAAGATGGCACCGTTCGAAGCCCTATATGGACGAAGGTACAGAACACCGTTGATGTGGGATGAAGTTGGAGATCGACAGTTGTTTGGACCAGACTTGATCAAAGAGTTTGAGGAGAAAGTTAAACTGATTCGAGATAGACTGAAGATAGCTCAGTCCAAGCAGAAGAGTTATGAAGATTCGAAACACAAGGAGGTAACCTATGAAATTGGAGACAGAGCATATCTGCGAGTATCACCTTTGCGAGGAGTGAAACGTTTTGGAGTTAAGGGAAAGTTAGCCTCGAGATTTGTAGGACCGTATCGTGTTTTGGAACGGATGGGAGAAGTTGGCTACAAGTTGGAGTTACCTGAAGGACTGTCAGGAGTTCACGATGTGTTTCACGTTTCCCAGTTGAAGAAGTGCCATGCTGAGATGGCCGATATACTGCTAAGAGATACCGTACCCTTGGAGGCGATTCAGTTGGACAATGATTTGACTTATGAGGAGAAGCCAGTCAAGATTTTGGAGTTTGCCAGTCGAGTCACCCGCAGCAACGTTATTAAGTTTTGCAAAGTTTAGTGGAGCCACCATACCGAGGATGAAGCCACCTGGGAACGAGAGGATGATCTTCGCAAAGACCACCCACACCTATTTTCTAGCCAACCCGAATCTCGAGGGCGAGATTCATCTTAAGGGGGGTAGGTTTGTGTAAGTGCATCTAGTGCCACCCCTAGTTGGTTTTGGAGTATTGACGACAAACCTAGCTGAGGGACTAATATGTTTGTGAGAATTGCAGGAAAACACAGGTAGAAGTCCCTCATTGATTCGGTTTTACTACCAGAGATGACCCCTAAAAATGTATGAAGACATTGAAGACAATGGTGGTTTATGAAGATATTCATATTGAAGACAATGACATGAGAAGACTCCCTATGAAGCTTTTGAAACTCGAAGACCTAGATCCTTCGTAGTTTTATTTCATTCATGTTGTGTCATAGGAACCACCGTACTGTTAAGTGGGGTCGAAGAGAACCAGTCAGAATGACTGAAGTGATGCCTAATTCAAATCCTATGTCTTCGAGCGAAGACTTTGAGAGAAAATCTTGTCCAGAGTCAGACAAGTCAGCTTTACTTGTAGCCCAAGTAAAGTTGCCGTGTGAGTTCAAAATTCGACCGTTGGTACACGTGTCAGTTCCTTAGTGACCCAGGGTCATTTCGGACAGATCAGGTCGGGTTGCCAAGTGGCTATAAATAGTCCACCCCCCACAACCATAAACGGTTGGCTGCTCAGATTTCAGTGCACGGCTTTTGTCGTTTGAGAGCAACCCACCTCGAAGCCTTTGAAAGAAAAATTCCCAGTGAGGAGAAAAGTCCTAACCACCCAGAGCCAGAGTAAATTGGGCATCACTTAAGTCTTCGTGTCTGTGTGATTTGAAGACTTATTACACTTGAGGACTGTGCATCCTCCAGACGGTTAGGCGTCGCGTTCTGAGCATCCAAGAGAAATTGTGGATTGCCGGTGAACGAAGTCTGTGAAGGTTTGGGAGTCTACCTTGAAGACTTACCAGAGTGATTGGGCGAGGTCTGTGTGACCTTAGCTCAAGGAGAAAACGGTGAGGACTGGGTGTCTTGGACTAAGTGTCCTTGACTGGGTGTCCGGGACTGTGTGTCCTTTGGTTTAAATACCTAGCCGCTCCAACCAGACGTACAGTTGTCACAGCAACTGGAACTGGTCCAACAAATCATTGTCTTCAACGTGTCACTGGTTTCATCTTCACTTCCTTTTACTTACAGTTATTCATTGTGAAGCCATTACATGCCTGCTTTACCGTTTGTCTTCACAACATGAATGTATGATCTGTTTGGCTTCATAACTTCTTCCTACCTGATCCTTATTACACTGAAGCTGTTTGTCACTGCGCTTTCACTCTATTGAATACATGACCATGGCTGGACTAGTGTAATCTAACTTCCGCTGCATAGTAATAGGCATAATCTTCACTGTTTGTCTTCATAACTCTCACGTTTTGAAGACTTTCATAAAAATCGCCTATTCACCCCCCTCTAGTCGATATAACGCACTTTCAATTGGTATCAGAGCAAGGTGCTCCCTTGTTTTGTGTGATTCGGTTTAACCACCTGGAGTTTTAGCTATGTCGACTGCAGGGATAATCAAAGTCTCCGCTGCTTGTCCCGTCTTCGATGGAACTGAATATCCCTACTGGAAGAATAAGATGCGCATGCATCTTGAAGCCATTGACGTCGACCTATGGTATGTCATCGAAAACGGCGTTCCCAAGGCTGGAGAAGGTGTCACTGCTGCTGATGTCAAGAAGTTCGTTCAACTGGACTCTACTGCCAAGAATATCATCTGTGGTCATCTGACCAAAGGACAGTATGGCCGTGTGAGTGCCTTGAAGACATCCAAACTGGTCTGGGATTGGCTCTCCAAAGTTAATGAAGGCATATCAACCCAGAGAGATCAAAGAATCAGTGTCCTTCGCAATCTCTTCCAACCGCTTCAAACGAAATGACAATGAGAATGTCCAGCACACATTTGACCGGCTCACTGACATCACAAATGAGCTTCAAGCCCTCGGCGCCACTGAGATCACCAAACATGAAATCGTCAAGACGCTGCTGAGATCACTTGATAGTTCGTTTGACATCCTGGCCCTGATGATTCAAGAACGTCCTGATTTCAAAACACTCGATCCATCTGACATACTTGAGAGGCTCAACACACATGAGTTTTAGCTTTCTGAGAAAAGAGATATCTACGGTCCAAACTATGGGCGAACTCGTGCCTTGAAGGCAAAAGCTGTTTCCTCATCTGAAGAAGAATCTGACTGCAGTTCTGATGATCCTGAAGACATTGGAAGAGAACTTGCAATGCTAGTGAAGAAGTTTTCAAAAATTCACCAAGAAGAAAGGCTTCAGAAAATCTTCACGATCAAGCTCAAGGAATGATGGAGTTTCTGCTCATGACTACAAGAAGAAAACATGTCACAAGTGCAAGAAAACTGGACACTTCATCTCTAAATGTCCACAGTGGGACAATGAGAACAGAAGGAAGAAGAAGAGCAAGGAATATGATTCTGACGACAAGAAGAAGAAGAAATACTCAAAGTCTTCTTCCAAGTCTTCATCAAAGTCTTCATCACACAAGAAGAGCTCATCTGGCAAGGCGTGCGTTTGTTTGAGAAAGGAGATGATTCAGAGGAGGAGTCCGCATTCTAAGGAGGCAGAGGTGGAGTCTGAGGAGGAGTCTGATTCTGCATTGCGAGTCTGGCTACAGCATACGTCGCCAAGTCCATCTTCAACACTGAGACAATGACTGCATCACACAACAGACGAAATGACAAGAACGACTCCACTCCTACTACTGCTTCATGGCACGCGGTGCGCCAAGGTAAACACACGCACAACTCGCTATGACATCTAGTGACGATGACTCTGAATGTGATTCAAAACCCAGCTACAAAAAACTTGCTAAAATTGCAACTGAACAACAGAAAGCTATGGAACATATTCAAAAACTGTTAGACAGAAGCGATGATCTGTTGGGTGCTGAAATGACTCGATCTAAATCCTTAATTGAAGACATAAAAAACCTTCACGTTAAGTATCAGGAACTTGAAGATCGTCTTGATACTCTCTCAACAACTCATGAAAAGCTTTCCTATGATTATCTTCAAAGGAAGCAAGAACTTGAGAAATTGAGAGCGGCTCATGAAGATCTTCAAAAGGAAAACGAGTCACTTCGCGCCGAACAGATCAGTCCCGCTCAGGAAGGATTTGAACCACCATGTCTTAAATGCATTGAGCGTGATAATGCTACTTCTGTTGCTGAATGTTCCACTGCTACTACTGTTGCAATATCCTCAACTGTTGATGTGGTAACTAACCCCTCTGTTGAGGATACCACTGCTATTGCTGATGAGAATGCTAGGTTGAAGACATTGCTTGAAACAGGGATGTACAAAAGTCTTAAAGGACATCAGATATTATGTGATGTCCTCAAGAAGCAGATTCTGAACCGAAACCCTAGGAAAGAGGGTGTTGGATTTGTGAGGAAAATCAATGCAGATGGCTCTTACTGGAAACCTGAGCAGTACCCCAAAACCACATGGGTTGCTGCAAAGGAACTTTCAGCAGATCCATCCAACTTATCTGGCTTCACTTGTGCTAACCCCATTATCATTGATGAATCCTTTGATGCAAACTATAAACTGTTTAAGAATCAGAATGGTGAAGTGTTTGCCAGGTACATTAGTACTAACTGCAGGAATGGACCGCCTATGAAGAAGATCTGGGTTCCAAAAAGTGTCTGGAAAATCTTCCTGTGAATGTCTTCATGACACCTCACTTGAAGAAGACAAACCTCAGACCAAAGGCTTCATATGGTCCAAATGCTTCATACAAACAGGGGACTCACCTGAGTCGCACTAACGCAAATGTTTTGCAGGGGAACCATACTCAGGCATATGAATATGAGAGTGGTTCATCGAACCGTCATGTTCATATGACCAAAAATTATTCTGCTTATTCCTATGAGTATTATTGTCCACCTGCTAGACTGTTTGCTAAGGGTTCAAAGCCAAAATTCTCAGATGCTGCACTTAGACTTATAGCTTCTAAGCCACCCTTGAAGATGTGGGTGGTTAAGAAAGCTTAACTCTCCTTTGCAGGGAAAGGTCTCCAGCACAAAAACAAAATCTTCTGATGCTATTGCTGGGGACCATAAAAATCTTGTGGTGCGCAAGATAAAATGCCCAAATGGCATCATTATGTACTTCGTTCCTGAATCGCATGCTATTCTCCCCATTAGTCCTAATCTGGATCTAAGTTTTCATAACCCACTGGTTCGTCAAATGTTTATGCTTCACAACACTCTTCGTGAAGCCTATCCCCCTAACTGCACTGTAGGGTACGACACCAGCGACTTCAAAGTCTTCAGAATGGATTATTGACAGTGGGTGTACAAATCACATGACTGGCAGAAGAAGCCTTCTTATGGACTCAACTTTACGTCCATCCGACAAGAGCCACATTACATTCGCTGACACTGGTAAAAGTAAGGTATTGGGTCTAGGTAGAGTTGCAATATCAAAGGATCAACACATGGATAAAGTCATGCTTGTCGAGTCACTTGGCTTCAACTTAATGTCTGTCTCAATGCTTTGCGATTTGAATATGATTGTAATGTTTGGCAAATATCGCTGCCTGGTGCTAATGGAATCTGACAAATCTCTAGTGTTTGAAGGGTATAGGAAAGGTGATTTGTATGTGGTAGATTTCTCAGCAGGACCACAACTTGCAGTATGTCTTCTTGCAAAAGCTTCAGAATGCTGGCTTTGGCATCGAAGGCTTGGGCATGCTGGCATGAGGAACCTCCACACCCTTGCGAAGAAAAAGCACGTCATAGGCATCGAGGGCGTCAAGTTCAAGAAAGATCACTTATGCGGTGCCTGTGAAGCAGGGAAGATGACAAGGGCAAAACATCCTTCGAAGACAATCATGACTACTACACAACCCTTCGAACTGCTCCACATGGATCTTTTCGGTCCCACTCACTACTCAACTTTTACTACAACTGCTTGCCTCTATGGCTTCGTAATTGTTTATGATTATTCTAGATATAATTGGGTGCACATAATCCTTTTCAAGACTGAAGTGCAGGATGTCTTCAGACGCTTCGCAAATCGAGCTATGAACAATTTTGGCGCCAAGATAAAGCACATCAGAAGTGACAATGGCACTGAATTCAAGAACACTGGCCTTGATACATATCTTGATACCTTGGGCATCACACATGAATTCTCAGCTCCATACACGCCACAGCAGAATGGCGTCGTCGAACGCAAGAACAGAACACTCATTGAGATGGCCCGAACGATGCTTGATGAATACAAGACTCCAAGAAAATTCTGGACTGAAGCCATTGATACTGCATGCCATACAATCAATCGTGTTTATCTTCACAAGCTTCTGAACAAGACATCCTATGAACTCCTACTGGCAAGAAGCCAAATGTCAGTTATTTCAGAGTATTTGGCGCAAAATGCTGGATCAGGACCCACACCACACCTCAAGTTTGCACCAAAAGCACATGAGGCTTCATGCTTGGATATGGAAAAGGATTCGCACTCCTACAGAGTTCTTCAATCTCTTCCACTACAAAGTGGTTGAAACAGTGGATGTGCGTTTGATGAAACCAAATGGATCACAAAGAGAGCAATTGCAAATGTGCTAGATGAAGTTCCAGCAAATGAATCAAATCAGCTTATGGGAACTGGAGAAATTGTACCTTCTGAAGCTCAACCTGAAGAAGAACTTATCATCTCAGCACCTGATCCACATGAAGACAATGCTCAGCCTGAAGATATACCTTCAAATGACCACATAGATCAGCAAGAGCAAAGTCTTCGCCCCACACACCCTCGTGTTGCAAATGAAGTACAAATTGACAAAATACTGGACAGCATCAATGCACCTGGTCCACTCACTCGTTCAAGGGCAACTCAGCTAACAAACTTCTATGGGCATTTCGCATTCGTCTCAATATCAGAACCCAAGAAAGTTGAAGAAGCCTTCATGGAACCTGAATGGATTCAAGCTATGCAAGAAGAGCTTCAACAGTTTGAGCTGAATAATGTATGGGAACTGGTTAAGCGTCCTGATCCACGGAAGCACAACATAATAGGCACCAAATGGATATACCGCAACAAGCAAGATGAGCATGGTCAAGTTGTCAGAAACAAAGCTCGTCTAGTTGCTCAAGGATATACTCAAGTGGAGGGCATTGACTTCGATGAAACATTTGCTCCTGTGGCTAGGCTTGAAGCCATACGCATACTGCTGGCCTATGCAAATCATCATAACATACTTCTCTATCAGATGGATGTGAAAAGTGCCTTTCTCAATGGCAAGATTGAAGAAGAAGTGTATGTTGCACAACCACCTGGCTTTGAAAATCCAAAACATCCTGATATGGTATACAAGCTCAACAAGGCACTGTATGGCCTCAAACAAGCCCCTAGGGCCTGGTATGATACACTCAAGTACTTTCTGAAAAGCAAAGGCTTCATACCTGGTTCCCTGGATCCCACTCTTTTCACGAAGACATATGATGGTGAACTGTTTGTGTGCCAAATATATGTGGATGACATTATCTTCGGCTGCACCAATCGGAAGTACAGTGAAGAGTTTGGATATATGATGCAAGAGCAAATCAGATGTCCATGATGGGGGAGCTGAAGTTCTTTCTTGGTCTTCAAATCCGACAATAGCGCAATGGCATCTTCATATCTCAAGAGAAGTATCTCAAAGATTGCCTGAAGAAGTTCGGTATGCAAGACTGCAAAGGCTTCACAACACCAATGCCAGCCAAACATCATCTAGGTCCTGACGACAATGGTAAAGAGTTCGATCAAAAGGTATACCGCTCCATGATTGGGTCTTTGCTTTATTTATGTGCATCTAGGCCAGATATCATGCTTAGTGTTTGCATGTGTGCTCGATTTCAAGCGGCACCAAAGGAGTCGCATCACTTAGCTGTGAAGCGAATTCTTCGATATTTGGCTCACACCCCAACTCTAGGATTATGGTATCCAAAGGGCTCAGAGTTTGATTTGGTTGGATTTTCGGATGCTGATTATGCTGGTGACAAAGTTGATCGCAAGTCTACATCAGGCACATGTCACTTTCTGGGACGATCACTTGTATGTTGGTCTTCAAAGAAGCAGAACTGTGTATCTCTCTCCACTGCTGAATCTGAATACATTGCTGCTGGATCTTGCTGCGCTCAGCTTCTGTGGATGAAGCAAACACTCAAGGATTATGGCATTCATCTGAAGCAAGTGCCACTTTACTGCGACAACGAAAGCGCCATCAAGATTGCCAACAACCCAGTTCAGCACTCGAAGACAAAGCACATTGAAATTCGTCATCACTTTCTCAGAGATCATGTTGTGAAGGAAGACATTGATATCATACACGTCAACACTGAAGAGCAATTGGCAGATATCTTCACCAAGCCCTTGGATGAGAAGAGATTTTGCAAGTTACGGTGTGAGCTAAATATCTTGGAATCCTCAAATGTCCTGTGATCAGGCACACATCCTAACACTTAAGCATATTGATGACTTAGATGTGCAACACACGAAGTAGAAGTATATCTTCAATCAATGAAGACATACATTCTAAGTGTGAATACATTAATGTGGAATTTGACTTCGGAGCGCCACGATAATTGTGCGCCGTGTCTGGGTCTAATACTTCCTATACGGTGGTAACGCCACCACCAAACATTCCAGTTTGAAGTGTTTCTCTCATGGCGTTACCTCGCAATGTCTTCACATTTGGTTTGGCTTTGAACTCAACATGTCTTCATGATTATCTTCACTACGTTGATTATATGGATATATATATATACACTGATGTCCTGTCCTCTACAGCATTCACTTATAGCTATGTCTTCTTGGTTGAATCTTTTGAACTAAGTGAATGTGATTGGACCCTAACCTCTCTATGCTTTCTATCTCAAACTCTATCTCTCCAAGTCATATGCATTCTGTTGAAACTGTCGAATGTCTTCACTGTGTCCTCGTCAGCTGAAGACAGAGACAACCATAAAAGTCCGTTTTTAATGCTCATTCCTCCACATAAGATCTGGAGAAGCAGGAACGACCGCCTGACAATTTAGGCATGCGTGGGACGTGGAACAAACCCCAATTTTCCTCTAACTGGCCACTCGTGCCTCAAATGCGAACCGCCAGGGGCACCTGCGTAATAGCGCAGTGCCGCCTCTATCCCTATAAATACACGATTCACTGCGGTCATTATCTCCTTCTTCCACCCTCGCACGAACCCTAGCGCCACCGCTAGCACTCGACGACGCCGGCGACGAAGCGCTTCACTGCCGCAACCTCTCCGACGCCGTTTTCACGCCGACAGCGGACATCGCTCTCTCCGCCGTCGCCGTAGGTGTCTTCCGTCGCCAAGTTAGGGCACGGAGGATCGAACTGCTCGGCCTCAACTCTCACTTCGTCTAGCAGTTCCAAGTGGGGTAAATAAAACCTCTTTTTACAACTTCTTTTGATCCTACAGTTCAGTCACTTTCTGCCATAAGAAGTTTCTCTTCACACCAGTTAAATCTCTCGCTGCATCTCATAACATGCCTAGAATATTCACTTGTGCTTCATAAGGTAGTTAGATTCCTCACTTGTACTGATCTATGGGTTCGTTCAAATCTGGAACCAACTTCTTATCTACAAGTGAATGTCTTCGCATAATGAGGTCAATGTCTTCTAAACCGATTTTATCTTCAAAATCTTCTGAGAATGCATATGACCTCTTCCCCTTCCCTCGCACCTTAATGCTGTCATAGGTACATGTCCGTGGGAGAATCCTTTGGTTCTCATAGTCTGCATTCATTTGCAGAGTACTTGCAGCATCACATCAACTCCCCTGAAGCCAGTTCTTGCAAAAGGAAGCCTTTGAAGCCTTTGAACATCTTGAAGCCTTCCAAGTTATTCATGGCTTCAGAAACAGCAGCAAGGAAGGGAGGCAGACAGCGACGTGGTGAAACATCCAAAGATCTGCCTGATGAATTAGCAGAGATGTACAAAACTGATCCAGAAGAAAGCTATGGTCAGCGCAAGACACAAATCCAATGGATTCAAAGATATTGGGCAGAGCAATGGTTCCACTACCGCTTCGTCACTCAGGAATATGCGGAGAAGTGCGCCATCAAGAGACCGTGGGGAGATGTATTATACAAAAATCTCGTACCCAGGTCCAGAGACGAAGCCATTGCTCAAGGCTTCTATCCATGCATGGTGAGAGGACCACAGCCAGCTGAGGCACATCCGTCATCACTTCTCTGGTGCCGCGATGATAATCTCTTCAAGCGCAACTTTCAGTTTGCACAACAGTCAGCGAAGATAAACAAGAAGAAATTTGGGCTTGACTTCAACCCTGGTCCCTCCTCACCAAGGGCAGATGGCACACGCAACGCCGATCCCAATATCATCGGGCCGTATGCCAATCTTGCAGGCCTCATCACTCGCATCCTAGTCCAAGGGACTGCTGTGAATGACCCTCCAGCAGATACTGAGTCAGATGACGCCCCTGCTGCTCCGAAGCCAAAGCAGAAGAAGCCAAAAGCTCCAAAAGCTTCAAAGCCAGCCGCTTCTCCCAAGATCGCAAGAGTGAAGCCTTTAGCAACTGCACCTCCTGAAGCCAGTGTGCAGTCAGAAGGCTTATCAAGAGTGTCCAAGCCCCAAGAAGCCAAAAGCCTCAGCCACACACAGGCAAAGAGCTCACAGCTGCTGAGACATTCTGCGCTGCGAAGCCATTGATCTCTCAAGCGATGAAGATCTTGGAGATGATGCTCTTGAGCAGCTCATCAAGAGCAAGGAGGAGGCTGAAATCTTCAACAATCTGCCTCTGTTTGATGTCGCCATCATCCACAACTTCATCGATGAATGGTTTGACACACCAGACATAAGCTTCAATGATCTGCAGCTACCCATAGGCCTCAGCGTTGCCTTTCAAGGTGCAATTGCTTCAGAACTTGCAATAGCCCAGCGAATTGTAGAACTGAAGCAGAAAATTGCTCATGAAAAGGCTCAGTTCAAGAAGCACGTGGCCAAGCTCAGTGTGCAAGAAGTGAAAAACTTCAAGATCATGTTGCACGAGCTGAAAGAAAACTTCCTGAAGACGCGTGCCGAAGCTCAAGGCTCGCGAGAACGCATGAAGACTTTGGCTGATCGCTGCGTGCAAGCCTACAATGAGGCAGAAAAGCGCAAGGCGCTTGGGCGTCCCGGCATTGACCCCAGGATGGCAGCGAAGAAGAAAAAGAAGGCGGCTGTGCCCGAACCTGAAGCGCCAAGGTCAGAACCTGATGCTCCGATTGTCTTCCCCGCTGCAACGACTGGCTCGAAGCCAAAGAGTCGATCAACCGCCTCACAGCACAAGAAGACACGGACTGCAGAGGCTGAAGCTAAGAAAAGAAAACATTCTGAAGCCTCTCCTTCTGAACCCATCATCAAGAAGCGCAAGACCAAGAGATCTCGGGCTGCTCCCACAGAGCCCCTGATAGTTGAACCACTCTGCGTCCGCTATCCTGACGCAGATCGTCAGTTGACAGTGCATGAGCCTGCTTACATAGAGGCTCCGCACGCTGAAGACATTCCAGCAGCCAACCCCAATGCTGCTGAAGACATTGGTCCCCAAGACAATGTGCAAGGTGATGCAGCCCTTCCTCAGCTTGAGACAAGCGAACAGATCAGTATTGGTCGTCCATTGACGCCAATCACACAAAATGTGTCGTGGGCAGATCGCCCACAGGAGGAAGATGAGCCCCAACCCACTGCAACTCCACCAGCGCCTACACTCCATAGGCTTCGCAGAGGGCCAAGGGCTCAGGCTGCTGAAGACATTCTGGCTGCATCAGCCGAAGAGCAAACTGAAATACCACAAGCTCCAACTCCCCCGCACCAACAAGAAGCAGTTCTCAAGGAGAACGTGCCTGAAGCTGAAAATGTTGAGGCTGCCACAAACAACGCCGAAGCAAATGTGGAGCCCTCCCCAACAACAGCTTCAGAAGACACCGAAGCTACTGCTCCTGAACATTCTGTGCCTGAGTCTGCTGCCGGACCACAATTCAACTATCATATTGCGCACAGGCCCCAGGTCCAGAAGCCGATCCCACGACTACCAAGGTTCCCAGGTCCTGCATCAGCTCCTGGTTCCTTCAACATCAACGGCTTCAGGGCAGATAACACGTTTTTCGACCGCTCCAAGAACCCTTATTCAAAGGAACAGATTGTATCAGATAGGTTCTGGAGCCATCAACAGCGCAGCTATTATTCATGCATCCTTTACAACCAAGGCCGCATCTTTCCTCACAAGCGCCTTGAGGTTGAAGCTGTTGCTGGTCTGCCTGGACTGGAAGAAGCACTTGATTGCTTCAAGCAAGTGGGTTTGCTGCCATTTATCACTGATGAAGAGCACTGGAACGAAGAGCTTCTGCTCCAGTTCTATGCCAGTGTGCATATCAAAGGCTATAACAGAGATCCGAAGACATGGATTCTGGAGTGGATGACAGGCAATATCCATCATGAAGCCAATGCTTTCGACCTAATTGAGCTTACCGGCCTTCCCACTCCTGGCGAATTCTTTGAAGAAGGGTGCCAACTCCATGCTGAAGCAATTGAGAGCATATTTCAGCGTCCTGAGCCAGATATGAGTCAGATGCTCTCAATGATGAAGCCGTTTCCTCCAAATGCACCCTATCCAACTAAGTTCTTCGTTGAAGACTTAGAGTACCTGCCCAGAACAATATATCACATCATAAGGCGGACTCTCTGGCCAGTCAAGGGACACTCTCGATATGCAACGATTGATGGTGCAATGAAGACTCTCATCTTCTGCATTCTTCACGGCAAATGCTTCAATACACAGGATCTCTTCATCCGTCAATTTGCAGCGTCTGCTTCAGAACTGTTTGGATTAAAATTTTACGCTCCTTGGGTTATGAGGCTGATCAAGCTTCACTCTGCAATCTCCTATCAACCCTCAGCCCGCAATCATAGGATATTTTTGCCAGATGTGGACACATCTGCTGAAGCAATATATCCAGAGCCGGCCAAGCAACCACTAAGTCTTCAGAATGCAGAACACCAGAGCTTCACTCAAAATATTGAAGGTGTTGAAGCTCTCTCCCGAGTGTATCCAATGGCTGGCACCACACGTGCCCCTGCATCAACTGAAGCCACCAACAGCACAGCTGCAAAGAGACCCAAGAAGCGCGCTCGTGCACTCAATGACAGAGAGCTTCTTGTGGCTCTTCACCAAAAGCAAGATAGGCATCACGACTGGCTCAAGAGGCAGATGAGAAGCATCATGCAAGAAGTCAATCGCATCAGAAATCTGGCAACCAAGAATGCATTTGTCACACACGAGACCTGTCGCCGCACTTGGAAGGGTCTCACTATGATGTGCCCTGAAGCTGAACTGCATGAGGATGGCTTCACAGAGCATTTCAAATTTGACTCCACGCCTCCAAGAAGAGCGGTGATGCGCAGCACACCATCACTTGAAGAGTCAGAGTTCTCTTCTTCTGCTGCCACCGTGTCTGCCCGGATTATTGAAGAAGAAGACGACGCGACATCATCTCCACCTGCTTCAACGCGCGTCGAATCTGCACCAAGCTCGTCTGCACCACCGCCAAACAACTCCACCGACCCTGCTGCGCCTGGGAACACGTAGAAACCTCTATGTCTTCAAACCTTTTTGGTCATCACTGACAAAAGGGGGAGAAGCATATGATGGTTATAGTCTTCAAGCGGGTCACTATGGGCAGGTGCCTTCATATTTTGCTACATTTTGCTTCGTGCTTACAACTCCCGTTTTTTTTTGCTACATTTGCTTTATTGAGTTGTAACACTTAGCCTTGATGGTCGTCTGCTACCTGTTTGTCACTCCGTTTTGCGAAGATAAATTCCGCACGTGCGACGATAAATTCTGCACTCATCTCATTCTGCAGACGTCCATTTTCCATTATACATGTCATTATCTTCATATACTTTCACATGCATAGTGGATTGTCATAAGTTGAAGTGGATCTCCACAAGTACAACCTGCCATGTGCATTTGCATTCAAGAAGCAAATTACTTATATGCACATCTTCAAGGGGAGCCCTTGCAACTTATGAAGACAATTCTTTTACAATTTCACAAATTATGTTTCCCGTTGAAAACTTCAACTAGTTTGTCATAAATCACCAAAAAGGGGGAGATTGTAAGTGCATCTAGTGCCACCCCTAGTTGGTTTTGGAGTATTGACGACAAACCTAGCTGAGGGACTAATGTGTTTGTGAGAATTGCAGGAAAACACAGGTAGAAGTCCCTCATTGATTCGGTTTTACTACCAGAGATGACCCCTAAAAATGTACGAAGACATTGAAGACAATGGTGGTTTATGAAGATATTCATATTGAAGACAATGACATGAGAAGACTCCCTATGAAGCTTTTGAAACTCGAAGACCTAGATCCTTCGTAGTTTTATTTCATTCATGTTGTGTCATAGGAACCACCGTACTGTTAAGTGGGGTCGAAGAGAATCAGTCAGAATGACTGAAGTGATGCCTAATTCAAATCCTATGTCTTCGAGCGAAGACTTTGAGAGAAAATCTTGTCCAGAGTCAGACAAGTCAGCTTTACTTTGTAGCCCAAGTAAAGTTGCCGTGTGAGTTCAAAATTCGACCGTTGGTACACGTGTCAGTTCCTTAGTGACCCAGGGTCATTTCGGACAGATCAGGTCGGGTTGCCAAGTGGCTATAAATAGTCCACCCCCACAACCATAAACGGTTGGCTGCTCAGATTTCAGTGCACGGCTTTTGTCGTTTGAGAGCAACCCACCTCGAAGCCTTTGAAAGAAAAATTCCCAGTGAGGAGAAAAGCCCTAACCACCCAGAGCCAGAGTAAATTGGGCATCACTTAAGTCTTCGTGTCTGTGTGATTTGAAGACTTATTACACTTGAGGACTGTGCATCCTCCAGACGGTTAGGCGTCGCGTTCTGAGCATCCAAGAGAAATTGTGGATTGCCGGTGAACGAAGTCTGTGAAGGTTTGGGAGTCTACCTTGAAGACTTACCAGAGTGATTGGGCGAGGTCTGTGTGACCTTAGCTCAAGGAGAAAACGGTGAGGACTGGGTGTCTTGGACTAAGTGTCCTTGACTGGGTGTCCGGGACTGTGTGTCCTTTGGTTTAAATACCTAGCCGCTCCAACCAGACGTACAGTTGTCACAGCAACTGGAACTGGTCCAACAAATCATTGTCTTCAACGTGTCACTGGTTTCATCTTCACTTCCTTTTACTTACAGTTATTCATTGTGAAGCCATTACATGCCTGCTTTACCGTTTGTCTTCACAACATGAAT
This sequence comes from Triticum urartu, assembly GCF_003073215.2. Taxonomy (NCBI): domain Eukaryota; kingdom Viridiplantae; phylum Streptophyta; class Magnoliopsida; order Poales; family Poaceae; genus Triticum; species Triticum urartu. The sequence goes on along the minus strand of NC_053023.1, from coordinate 208,989,592 downwards.
GTATGATCTGTTTGGCTTCATAACTTCTTCCTACCTGATCCTTATTACACTGAAGCTGTTTGTCACTGCGCTTTCACTCTATTGAATACATGACCATGGCTGGACTAGTGTAATCTAACTTCCGCTGCATAGTAATAGGCATAATCTTCACTGTTTGTCTTCATAACTCTCACGTTTTGAAGACTTTCATAAAAATCGCCTATTCACCCCCCCTCTAGTCGATATAACGCACTTTCAGTTTGTAACATCCCAAATTTTCAATTTGGAATGTTATACATAGATCATTCTTGCATATCATATTTTATTGCATTTCGTCTCGGGATCCACGAAATCCTAAGCAACTCAACGACCCTCGCAGAGAGTTGGGGATTTCCCCGGTTTTCAAATTTGATTTTTATCAAATTTTGAAACAAGGATTTTTGGTTTTAATTAATTTTCTCTCCAAAAATATTTCATATTAAAATATATGAGAGGAGATAATATGACTTCTCCAAAATAGTTGAAATATTGGATGAAAAATATTAAAATCAAATATTTGTTTTTATTTGCAATTTTGTTTGCACTAGAAAAATTGCACGTTTTCAAAATTGCATTTTAGGGCCAAGAAAATGTTCATCTCGTTCTAAATATTTTATTTAGATGGTGAAAATTTGTTTTGGCATTTTTAGATTTTTATTTTATTTTCTAGGATATTTTTTCTGTTTGGCGGAATTTTTTTAAAAAAAATCTTCAGGCGCCGACTGGGCCGAAACCCCAGCCGAGCCGGCCCATCCTCCCCGCGCGCCGTCTCCCTCTTGGAGACCGGTCGCCGTCGCCGCTGCCGATTCGGACGGAGTCCGAGCCGGACTCCGCCTCACGCCGCCTTGCCCCCTCCCCAAGTCACCTCTCCCACCTCTCTTAAATACCCAAGCCCCTCTCCTGCCACCACCACCCACCCCGCCGCCTGCAGCCCCGCCCGCAGCCGCCGCCGCCTCGCCCCGCCGCCGCTCCCGTGTCTTGCCGGACCGACGAGGTAGCCGTTCGCCGCCGTTTTTAAAGAAAACCGATTCAGTTTTTTTAAAGAAAAACCCTATTTCGTTTTTTAGTTCGGTTCGCCGGTTTTTTTCCGGTTCTTCTCTTTAGTGGATGTTCGTCCGTACGTTCGTTTTAACGAACGGTTTTCGCTCGTTAGTTACAGACAACGAACGCTCATCCGTTAGCCTGTTCGTCAGCTTTCTTTTATGGGATTTTTCCGCGATTATTTCTGATCGCGATTTCTCATCCGATTTTCGTTCTAGTTTATCTTTTCGCTCGTTTGTCGGAATCAGGCGATTCAAGCACCTAGATCTTCGTCTCGAGACCCTCTTTCTGTTTAATCAACTTCAACAATCTTTTGCTACTGTAAAATTTGACCTAGGTCCAGATTAGTAAATCGATCTTGTTTCTTTCGCCGTTTGAGTTTCGTTGCTCCATTTGATTTGATTCTTTTTGCTTATCGGAGTTCTTAAGTTGAACTTTCTGGTAGATCTTCTTATTTGAGATTTACCCGTGCTTCTTTGCTTGATTGCTTGTGTATGCTATTGTTTGTTTGTGATAGAATTCCCGAAGTGCGAAGCGTGTTATTTGGAGTCCCTAGGTTTCGCGGATCGTCAGCAAGGCAAGTAACACTTTGATCATATCCCTTTATCGCCTAGTTTTTATGCATTATTTCCAATTCTCAAACTTTGCATGGTTAGGATGTGATTAACATGTGGGTTGGGAAGTAGTTGATGAGGTAGAACCTATTGCCCTGTTATATTCAAACCTTGGGAGTTACTTATATGAATTGCTTATATTTCTATGCTCGTAGACGTGGTTTGGGTGAGTGAAATCCATGACAGAAGTGAGTTTGTTAAATAATGGTTTAACTTATGGTGGCAACTTGAATACACATCTGGGTGGATTGAGGCACCCGGAGAACCCAGTGTTGCCTGTATTTTTGGAAATCCTGGGGTCCCATGTGATTTTCCTATGGACCGCCACCCAGGCTCAAAGGGAACTGAGATGATTCATTCTAGAAACTTCCGTGTGCAGCCACAAGCTATTATGGGCTCTAGCATAGTTGAGTAAGTTACGTGAAGCTCTTAAAGAGGTGGATCAGCAGGTAGTGGGTTGTAGGTTTGGTATGGACTGCCCGGAGTAGAGAGTTAATGTTCCTGAAAGACTGTGTCTCAGTCATCCGTTTCTCAAACACCATGTAGTGCGAGAAATCCAACAGAGGCGATCGAGTCTTGTGGGGAAAAGTGCACAAACCTCTGCAGAGTGTACAAACTAATCATGGTTAGCCGTGTCCCCAGTTATGGACATCTTGAGTATCTAGTACTTGGAGTATCTTAAGTATCTCATCACTTTTAACTTAATATTGTTGGGTTGATAATTACTTTAATTGGGATTGAGTTGGAGGAACCTTCTCAATAATGTTTCAACTACCATGATAGTTAAATTAAAACCTATTCCTTTGTTGTAGGGAAAAATTGGCTTTTCGCAAAAACTATAACCATAGAGCTTTCCACCAGCCAAATATGCATGTAGTGATAGCATTATTCTGTTCTTGCTCTATTGTGTTATTTTGCAAGCATATTCCATGTGCTGACCCGTTTTCGGGCTGCAACGTATTATGTTGCAGGCTTTCAGACGAGGAGTAAGGTTCTTTAGGTCATTGCCGTGCAGCTCAGCTATGCCGTTGGAGTTGATGGACTCACTTTATCTTCCAAGCCTTCCGCTGTTATCGTATTAGATGGCCTTAAGCCATATTTATTGTAATAAGTTCTCTTTGGAGACATTCGATGTAATAAGTGTGTGATTGCTACTCTATTATAAATCCTCGAGTAGTGTGTGTGTCAGCATTACAAATCCAGGGATGACACCGAAGCACAGAGACTTGACCGTTTGAGGTCGGGTCGCTACAGGATGACCTAAGGTTTATCAATCCATGGGAGGTGTAGGATGAAGATGGTCTCTCTCAAACAACCCTGCAACCAAATAACAAAGAGTCTCTTGTGTCCCCAACACACCCAATACAATGGTAAATTGTATAGGTGCACTAGTTCGGCGAAGAGATGGTGATACAAGTGCAATATGGATAGTAGATAATGGTTTTTGTAATCTGAAAATATAAAAATAGCAAGGTAACTAATGGTAAAAGTGAGCACAAACGGTATTGCAATGCGTTGAAACAAGGCCTAGGGTTCATACTTTCACTAGTGCAAGTTCTCTCAACAATAATAACATAATTGGATCATATAGCTATCCCTCAACATGCAACAAAGAGTCACTCCAAAGTCACTAATAGCGGAGAACAAACGAAGAGATTACGGTAGGGTACGAAACCACCTCAAAGTTATTCTTTCCAATCAATCCGTTGGGCTATTCCTATAAGTATCACAAACAGCCCTAGAGTTCATACTAGAATAACACCTTAAGACACAAATCAACCAAAACCCTAATGTCACCTAGATACTCCAATGTCACCCCAAGTATCCGTGGGTATGATTATACGATATGCATCACACAATCTCAGATTCATCTATTCAACCAACACAAAGAACTTCAAAGAGTGCCCCAAAGATTCTACCGGAGAGTCAAGATGAAAACGTGTGCCAACCCCTATGCATAGGTTCATGGGCAGAACCTGCAAGTTGATCACCAAAATATCCATCAAGTGGATCAATAGAATACCCCATTGTCACCACGGGTATCCCACGCAAGACATACATCAAGTGTTCTCAAATCCGTAAAGACTCAATCCGATAAGATAACTTCAAAGGGAAAACTCAATCCATTACAAGAGAGTAGAGGGGGAGAAACATCATAAGATCCAACTATAATAGCAAAGCTCACGATACATCAAGATCGTACCAGCTCAAGAACACGAGAGAGAGAGAGAGATCAAACACATAGCTACTGGTACATACCCTCAGCCCCGAGGGAGAACTACTCCCTCCTCGTCATGGAGAGCGCCGGGATGATGAAGATGGCCATCGGAGAGGGATTCCCCAGGGTGCCGGAACGGGTCTAGATTGGTTTCGGTGGCTACAGAGGCTTCTGGCGGCGGAACTCCCGATCTATTGTGCTCTCCGAAGTTTTTAGGGTATATGGGTATATATGGGAGGAAGAAGTACGTCGGTGGAACTCTGGGCTGTCCACGAGGCAGGGGGGCACGCCCAGGGGGTGGGCACGCCCCCCACTGTAACACCCTCGATGCGACTATAGCTCCCACGTGTCGAGGCACGACTTAGAGACATAATCGCATTGAAGGCATATGTCGCAAGTTAGGCAATCTTCACAACATCCCATGTAATATGATAATAAAAGGGGAGATAACATAGTTGGCTTACACTCGCCACGTCAATCAAGTACATAAATAACATTACATCATCCAAGCACTCATGGCCCGACTACGGCGCCAAAATAAAAGAGAACCCAACATGCGACACGGTCCCAATCACCCCCAACTGGGCACCACTACTGATCATCGGGAAAGGAAACATAGTAACGTTGAGAGTCTTCGTCGAACTCCCACTTGAGCTCATACGCGTCTCCTGGAGCGGAATCATCAGGCCCTGCATCTGGTGTAATAGTAATCTGTGAGCCACAGGGACTCAGCAATCTTGCACCCTCGCGATCAAGACTATTTAAGCTTATAGGTATGGCAAGGTAAATATAAGTGGAGCTGCAGCAAGCGACTAGCAAGTATGGTGGCTAACTTATTCGCAAAGGAGAGCGAGAAGAGGAGGCAAAGCGCGAGCGAGAAACTAGAGAGCAACCTGCGCAAACATTACTCCAACACCGTGTCCACTTCCCGGACTCCGCCGAGAAGAGGCCATCACGGTAACACACTCAGTTGATTCATTTTAATTAAGTTAAGGTTCAAGTTATCTACAACCGGACATTAACAAATTCCCATCTGCCCATAACCGCGGGCACGGCTTTCGAAAGTTCAATCCTTGCAGGGGAGTCCCAACTTAGCCCATGACAATCTCTCACGGTCAACGAAGGAATAGACCACCTCCCAAGACGTTCCGATCAGACTCGGTATCTCGGTAATTCAAGACACTTCGACAGGTTAAAACAAGACCAGCAACACCGCCTGAATGTGCCGACAAATCCTGATAGGAGCTGCACATATCTCTTTCTCAGGGCACACTCAGATAAGCAATCCGTACAACTAAAACCAGCCCTCGAGTTTCCCCGAGGTGGCGCTGCAAGGGGCTCTAGTTTGGACCAACACTCAGAGGAGCACTGGCCTGGGGGGGTTAAATAAGATGACCCTTGAGTCTGCAGAACCCAAGGGAAAGAAAAGGGCTAGGTGGCAAATGGTAAGACCAATGTTGGGCATTGCTGGAAAAGCTTTAATCAAGGCGAACTATCAAGGGGTTCCCATTATAACCCAACCGCGTAAGGAACGCAAAATCCGGGAACATAACACCGATATGACGGAAACTAGGGCGGCAAGAGTGGAACAAAACACTAGGCGAGAGGCCGAGCCTTCCACCCTTTACCAAGTATATAGATGCATTAAGATAACATAGCAATATAATGATATCCCAACAAGTAAATAAATGTTCCAATAAGGAACGGCCTCCAATCTTCACCTGCAACTAGCAACGCTATAAGAGGGGTTGAGCAAAGCGGTAACATAGCCAATCAACGGTTTTCTCGAAAATGGTGGGTTATAGGTTTGACATGGCAATTTGGGAGGCTTGAAAGCAAGTGGTAGGCATCGTAGCAATGGCATAGCAAAAGAGCGAGCAAACTAGCATAGCAAAGATAGTAGTGATTTCGAGGGTGTGATCATCTTGCATGCACAGTTGTCAGAGTTGACTGGATCCTCGAAAGCAAACTCAACGGGCTCCTCGTTAGCGAACTCGTCTCCCGGCTCTACCCAAACAAGACAAACAAGCAACAAGGATACAATCAACCACGTGCAAGGATCAAGCAATATGATGCAATGATGATATGCTATGCGGGATGCAAAATGCAAGATATGACAGGGAATGCATGAAACTGGCCTCAACCTGGAAAACCAAGTGTTCCATTGGAAAGATGAGATGAAATCGCTTGAAAATGATATAAAGAACACCGGAATCGGAGTTACGGTTTGGAAAGGGCAAGTGATTCAAAAATGACACCGGTCTGCGATTTACAGCAAGTAGGCATCTAAATGCAACGAAATGAACATGCTACAGCACCCAAACATGACAACAAAATACATGGCAGCGATGCACACAAGATGCTTAACAAAAGTCTAGTACTGAGCTATGGACAATTCATCCATTAACGGGTTCAAACAAGCATGGCAAAAATGCATATGGCAAACAGATCTCAGATTTAGTGAAATCAACACTTGTCTGGAATTTCAGATCAGGTAGCCCTCTTCGGAGCAACAAAACTACATGCTGCAGGACCTGAACATGGAAAAGTAAAGCATGGCATGGAGCTACTCAAAGAGCTTAACAAAAGTCCCTTAGTGAACTTGAGCCAAAAGGGATCAGAAAATACAATTGCAAGCATGTGAACATAGCAAAAACATAATCAGTTTTCAGACTTAGTGAAAACTGACACATGCTGAAATATAACTCAAGTAGGCATGTTTACGAGCTCGATGCACTCACTACGGTGCAAGTCATGGCAAGACAAGCATACATCCATCAAGAAGGCACAAAATGCAAGCTAGACATGGCAACAATAGCATAGCATGCACGGATCAACTACAACATCACCGGCAAAATTGCAAACAAGTTGACAATCTGCCCAGATTCACAAAGTAGCAAAAGTAGAGCTCGATTGACTCAAGCTAGGATGCTCCATAATTGCAAACAAAGGCATGGATGAATAGAGCACTATAATATTAACAAAACATCCTTACTGATCATCCTCAAAAGAGGCACGGATCACTAGGAAACAACAAGAACATATGGCATCATGAGATAAACAACTCCAGGACTTAGTGAAAATACTAAGTCCCTGAAAACAGAATTAGCAAGTGCACCACTTTGCAAGCTTGCACAAGACACCACACACATCCTAAAAATACATGGGTTGCACCTCTGGAAAGATGAAAAACCTCTTAACAAAACACATGTAGAACTCACGAGCATAGCATGCACACAATAATCATGTCAAAAATGACAAAACCTAAATGGAGTAACAGATCTGACAATTAACTCAAGTTGCCCTCTTCTAACAGAATTTCGGGCATCAAGATGAACTCAAATGAAAATGATGCAATGGAATGAAATGATGTACTCTCTGAGATGAACATTTTGATATGCTATATACATGAATCGGAGCTACGGATGCAAAGTTACGGAGCCGCAAACATGTGCACATGGACTGAAATTCTCCGGGACTTAGTGAAAAATCAACCTCTAGGGTTACTGTTTACGGATCTGGATCTCGTGCACGGGAACCGAGGATGGCCGGAATTCTCGCCGGCGACGGAGGAGGAGCTCGCCGGAGACGTCGGGGCAACCGGATCCGAGCGGAGAGGCGAGGCTGGCGATAAGGAGGAGGATGCCGGCGTCGAGACGGCGAACGGTGGCGGCCTGCGGCGTCGGGCGGCGTCGTCGGCGCACCGGCCGGCGCGGCGGTGCGGCGGGGCGATGGCCGGCGCGGGCGAGGTCGCCGCGCGGGAGGAAGACAAGGCGGGCGGCGGCGCTGCGCTCTGGCCCGAGCGGTCGGCGGGGAGGGCCGGCCTCGGGCCCTCGCGGGCCGGCGCGGGAGGCGACGCGGCAAAGTGGGGCGGCGGCGGCGGGCCAGTAGGATGGCGACACGTGGCGGCGGCGTGGGAGGAACCGGACGTGTCCGTCGGTGCCGATCTTGTCCGGCGGCGCACGAGGGGATTTTTAGGGTTTCGGGGGGAGAGGAAGATTCGGATTTCGGGGGGAGTTTAAATAGGCATGGAGGGAGCTAGGAGAGTCCAAATGAGGTGCGGTTTTCGGCCACGCGATCGTGATCAAACGCTCTAGATGATGGAGCAGAGTTAGGTGGGTTTTGGGCCAAATTGGAGGGGTGTTGGGCTGCAACACACACGAGGCCTTTTCGGTCCCTCGGTTAACCGTTGGAGTATCAAACGAAGTCCAAATGATACGAAACTTGATAGGTGGTCTACCGGTAGTAACCCAAGTCCGCTTGGCAAGTCTCGGTCCATTCCGGAAATGTTTAATCCCCACACACGAAAGAAAGCTAGAAATGACCACCGGAGGAGAACGAAGCGCCGGAATGCAAAACAGACAACGGGGAAAATGCTCGAATGCATGAGACGAACACATATGCAAATGCAATGCACATGATGACATGATATGAGAAGCATGAAAACGACAACAACACACGGAGACAAAACCCAAACCCGAGGAAATAAATATAACTTAGCGCCAGAAACGGCAAGAGTTGGAGTACAAATTGGGAAAGTTGCATCCGGGGTGTTACACCCACCCTCGTGGGCAGCCCAAGACTCTCCTGGTCCATCTCCGATACTTTGTGGGCTTCTTCTGGTCCAAAAATAAGTTCCGTGAAGTTTCAGGTCAATTGGACTCCGTTTGATTTTCCTTTTCTGCGAGACTCTAAAACAAGGAAAAAACAGAAACTAGCACTGGGCGGGTTAATAGGTTAGTCCCAAAAATAATATAAAAGTGTATAATAAAGCCCATAAACATCCAAAACAAATAATATAATAGCATGGAACAATCAAAAATTATAGATACGTTGGAGATGTATCAATGTGTCTGGCGCGCTGATAGTCTTCGGCATTGCAAGGCGGGTTCTTCCTCCCAATACTTTAAAGCGTTTGATCCAAAGAGTTATACTCGGCTTTTCATTTAATGTCATACCCATTGGCTTCTGCGCGTCCATTGCTTTGACTTCCACGTGTCGAGCGAACACAAAAGGTTAGAGTATTTTTGCACATAACACCCTGGCCATGTAAGAAAGGCGTATATTTAAGTGGATTGGATCTCAGATGCCATCTCACACCAGGCGGAAAATCCTTAGAGCTTGCTAGGAGAAACCATTCCAACATGGTTAGCGTTCCCAGTTCTTCCTCCCGCCCCCATGGCTCTGAAAAAGGTGATTGGGAGAAATGTTAAGTATCCCATGACCAGCTGAGTAAGCTTCAAATGCAGGGATTCCTTCCCCCCGCGGATCTAGTCCTCGTTCGGGCAGGATTAACCTCCTTTACAGGCGAAGCCCTGGCGGAAAATTTCCCTAATCCAACCTGGGGGAGCGAGTGTGCTTCGTATCCTTCTTAATAGGAGGCGTCGGGTTTCCAATCCACCCTTTCATCCGAGGTCTACTGGAGTACTACGGCCTCCAACTGCACAACCTCACTCCAGCCTCCATCCTGCATATCGCGGGTTTCATCGTTCTTTGCGAGCTATTCCTGGGCTGCGAGGCCCACTTTGATTTATGGAGGAAACTTTTCTGCCTCGTCCCTCGTACCCAAAAGGGTTCCATATTCGAGGTGGGCGGCGCCGAGATATGGCGCATAGCTGGGACTGGATACTTGTTCGGTACGCCGAAGAAGGCATCCGAAGAGTGGCCCTCGGAGTGGTTTTATATTGAAGATGCCGCTCTCCCCGACCCAGTCCGAGTGGGCCTTCCCGAATTTTCCAGTGCTCCGTTGAGGAAACGCCACAGCTGGCATCCTTGGAGCCTCAAGCAGGAAGACAACGCAGAAGTTCAACAATTAATGGGCAAGATAAGTACACTTGTCTAGTCCGGATTATCAATAATCGAGGTAATGGAAATTTCCATAATGCGAGGTGTTCAGCCACTTCAATTCAGAGGGCTCCCTATGTGGCACTCAATGGGGAAGATGACGCCTCATGCTGCGGGCAGAAGGGTCTGGACACCCCTGCCGCCATGGCTACAATATTGGTCGATCTGTATTAAGGGGAGAAAGAGGAGTTTACTCATCTTAAGCGCCAAGAGGGATTCCCCATGTACAATCCCCCTAGCTGGGTGAGTTTTAATCCCACCTCCTTAAACAATCCTTTCCCCGAGTCATGTTTAATTGACATTTACCCGTCCATTCTTAATAGGAATGGCGGAAGGCTATCGCGGAGATTTATAGTCCCGCTCCACAGCTGGAGGACCATAACCGGGACCTTGATCCCGGATTCGAAGAGGATCCGGACATATTTGTAGAACTCAAAGAGGGAGTCTTCTACCAAGCGAGCTATGACGACACAGAAGTGACCATCATGGCCGATTATCCCGGCCTCCTTCCTGCCTCACATGTAAGTAACCAGGAGACATCTCCTCCGAAAGAGCTTCCTCGTTATGCCTCACCCGACGCACTATCTCGTGCTCCAAAGGGGAGGTGCTAGGCGCGTCATGCCGCACCAGAGGCGTCTCATAAGAGAGCAGTGCCTACGCCGGGCAGGTCTTCGAAGAGGAAGGCAAATGACAACATGGTCGAGCCTTCATCAAAGAGGTATGGCTTTAAATATGCCCCCTGGCAGTCACATCGAACCGTGACATTCTCCGCTATGTTTTATCAGGAAGAGTGTTCACCGGACTATGTCTGGGGATCCTTCCGGTCACGCCTCCACTAGTCAGGTTCCAGACCCTGCCTCTATGGTGGGGGCTGACACGGGAGCGACGCCGGATTATCCTCCTTCAGAGGATTCAGATAATTTATCCATCACGAACTCTAAAGTGGAGAGCGCCATGAATCAGCGGCGCCGGAGGGCTGCTCTTTGCGACCCTGGTTTAACTAAAGAGGCGTTCAATGCCTTCAGCTCGGCTGATGCGTACATCCGAGCTGCTCGGGACGGGCTTGCCAGAGCCACTGACCAGCATTTGAAAGATATGCAACTAAGTACACATTGTATAGATCTGGTAATCATGTACCAGTAGCCCCTGAGACTTGAAACAATTGAAACAACTGATTTAAGGATCATTGTATAATCAGGTACTCATAGAGAAGAACAACATGTTGTCTCATGAGCTGGAAAAGTGCCGGACTCAGCTAGCTGTTGTTACCGCCGAACTGGAGAAGTCCAAGGAGGCCCGCCTGGTAATGTTCCCCTCCATCCGGAAAAAAGTATAATCATGTACCCGTAATGTGTATACTGTTGCATTTCTGATGACAGGATCAGTAGATCAACTGAAAGAGGAACTGAAAGTTGCGCAGACGGGTAAACAAGAGGTCAAAAGGCGACCGGCCGCAGCCGAACATTTGTTAACATGAGTCAGGGATAATAAGAACAAGCTGCAGGATTCCAACACCCTACTGGGCGAAGATCTAAAAGATGTACGAGCCCAGCTAGCTAACGCCGTAAAGGAAAATAGGAAGCTACGAGGCGGCATATTCAGTATGCGTTTGAACTTACCTCCGTGTAATTCAGCGAAAAAATGAGCTGACAGATTTATGTCTGCAGGTATGCTGACTGGCCGTTCCGAAGAGGAAATGTCCGGATCTCAAGGCGATCTGCTGCAAGAGCTGTCCCAAGTGCACGAGCGGGCATGGCAAGAAATGCGGAGCATTGCCAAGGCTTTGTGGCCATCCGCCTCTCCTCCAGGAAGTATGGAGGAGCTTGTGAAGCTATTCCAGGGAGCTCAATACCACTTTCGATTATGGAAGATATCGGCCTGCCGAGAAGGTGCGCTAGAGGCCTGGGCCATGGTAAAAACATGGTACACCAAGCTTGATCCGAATCATATGGCCCGGGTCGGACCTCGGGGGTCAGATGGACAAGAAATTTGAGTTAGTTTGGTATATGACCAACTAAAGATAGCCGCCAAGTTTTCCCAGCAGGATTGTAAGCTAGACAGCCTGTTAGACGGCATAGAGGAAGAAGTTTTTGAGTCCAAGTGACTATGTACTTCAACTGACAAATTTGTCCCTAGCCGGATTGTAAAATGATTGTCATGGCAGACCTTTTCGCTTCGACCTCCGGACCCGAAGGTGCGGAGTGTTTCCGAATACTGGAGCGGCAATATAGTCCGGGTATGCGTGGAAACGAGGCGTAGGGGTCATAGTTGCTTGAACAGACAAGTTGTATCCAGCTAGCTATGTTAGATTACTTGTTGATTGTAAGAAACATCTTCCGGGGAGAATAGTTCCATTAAGGTTCCTTTCCCTGGGTGAACATGCGTTAGTATGCATGCCCGAACTATGATTGAAGAATCACAATGTATGACATATGGGGGTTCACAGTGTAATTAGGGTATAATGTCTTTAGTCCGCCGACCGAATATTCCCTTAAGAACACTAGCTTTCGGCTTCACCCAGTCTGAGGTACAAGTCCGGCTGACCCAGCTGTAACAATCACAGAGGTGCTCCCTTTATGCCCTAGCCGAACAAACGGGAACGTAGGGCATAAGCACAAGAGCCAGGCAACCGAGCTTGGCAAAAACTTAAGTCATAAGGGTGTATATAATGGCGAAGAAAAGGTACATATGAGGAAAGGACACATATGTGGTGAGCTCGATGCTCGGAAAATAATAATAAGCTTCTGTAAAAGAAGCCCCCAGGTATTATGAGTGTATACATTTAAGGATGTGTACATCATAGGTGTGCAGTTTAGCAGCACAAGAGCTATAGAGCCGGAGAAAAAATTTAAAGAAAGAGAAAATGGAAACAAAGGCAGAAGAAGACGAACAAAGAGTACGGCTCTAGGCGTAGAATCTTCGGAGTTTGGAAGCATTCCACGGTTTCGGATCTAAGCGATTGTCTGATGCATCACGCAGATGGTACGTTCGTCTGGTGAGAACTTCATCGATGATGAAGGGACCCTCCCACTTCGGCTTGAGTTTGTCCTTTTTCTTTTCTGGCAAGCGCAGGACGAGCTCACCAACATTATAAGTCTTGGCCCGCACTTCTCTACTTTGGTATCTGCGAGCCTGTTGTTGATAGAATGCAGATCGGGCTTTTGCAACGTCGCGCTCCTCCTCCAGGGCATCTAGACTGTCCTGCCGATCAAGCTTGGCCTCTCTCTCTTCATACAAGCGCACTCGAGGTGAGTCATGAATGATGTCGCAGGGCAAAACGATCTCTGCGCCGTACACCATGAAGATTGGTGTGTATCCGGTAGTGCGATTGGGCGTGGTCCGCAGCCCCCAGAGTACGGAGTCGAGCTCCTTAACCCAGTGCTTATCTGATTCTTTCAAAGACCGCATTTGTCTAGGCTTAATGCCGCTCATGATAAGACCATTAGCTCGTTCGACTTGACCATTTGTTTGCGGGTGATAGATGGAGGCGTAATCGAGCTTAATGCCTGCACACTAGATTTTCACTTCATCGGCTGTGAAATTGGAGCCGTTGATGGTGATGATGCTGTGTGGGACACCATAACGGTGCACGACACCAGATATAAAGTCCATCAATGGTCCGGCTTCGGCCGTTTTAACTGGTTTGGCCTCTATCCACTTGGTGAATTTATCTACCATGACCAGCAGATATTTTTTCTTATGGCTTCCTCCTTTAAGCGGTCCGACCATATCAAGCCCCCAGACCGCGGAAGGCCAAGTGATGGGGATTGTTTGTAGGGCGGTAGGCGGCATATGGCTTTGATTGGCGAATAGCTGGCATCCGACACAACGTTGGACAAGGTCCTGTGCATCTACTCGGGCCGTCGGCCAAAAGAAACCTGTACGAAAGGCTTTACTTACGAGGGCCTGAGCCACGGCACGGTGACCACCAAGACCAGCATGGATTTCGGCCAGGAGCTGTCGTCCCTCTTCTTCGAAGATACATCTTTGAAGGACTCTGGTAGTGCTTTTCTTGTAGAGCTCTCCGTCATGGACCTTGTAGGCTTTCGAGCACCGAATAATGCAGCGAGCCTCATTCTGATCCTCAGGGAGCTCTTGCCTATTAAGGTAGGCCAAGAATGGTTCGGTCCATGGGGCAATTACTGCCATTATTAGATGGGCCGATGGTGTTACTTCGGTGGCTGAGCCTCCGATGATATCGGTATTGTGTTCAGAATTTGGGGGTATAATCGGATTCGGACTGGTGTTGCTGCTCTCACCCTACCACACCACGGATGCCTTGGAGAGCCTTTCCAGAAAGATGTTTGGCGAGACGGGGTCACGCTTGGCGCCCATGCAAGCAAGGACATCCACCGCTTGATTACTTTCTCAATCCACATGATGAAACTCGAGTCCCTCGAACCGAGCTGGTATTTTAAATATGGCGTTACGATAGGCCGCCATCTTCGGATCTTTGGCGTCGAAGTCTCCATTTATCTGGGATATTGCGAGATTTGAATCCCCGTTCACCTCCAGGCATTATATGCCCATGGAGGCAGCCATCTAAAGACCGTGCAATAAGGCCTCGTATTCGGCTGCATTGTTGGATTCTGTGTATAATATTTGGAGTACGTACTAGACTGTGTCTCCAGTGGGGGACGTTAAGACGATGCCCGCTCCTAAGCCGACCAGCATTTTAGAGCCATCGAAGTGCATGACCCAGTTGGAATATGTACCATACTCTTTAGGGAGTTCGGCCTCTGTCCATTGGCGACGAAGTCGGCCAATACTTGGGATTTAATGGCTCGGCGCGGTTTGTATGTTATATCGAATGGCAGGAGCTCAATGGCCCACTTGGCAATCTGGCCCGTAGCATTGCGGTTGTTTATTATGTCACTGAGTGGTACTTCGGAAGCCACCATGATTGAGCACTGTTGGAAGTACTGTCGTAGCTTCTAGGATGCCATGAAGACCGCGTATGCTATCTTTTGGTAATGGGGGTACCGGGATTTGCATGGTGTGAGGACAGTTGAAACGTAGTATACCGGTTTCTTAAGTGGGAATTTGTGTTCATCCTCCTCTCGCTCAACGACGAGCACTGCGCTCACCACCTGGTGTGTTGCACAGATGTATAATAACATCGGTTCACCAACGTTCAGCGCGGCCAGGATTGGGTTGCTTGCTAAAAGAGCCTTTATTTCTTCCAGTTCGGCCGTTGCCGCATCCGTCCACTCGAAGTGGTCGGTGCGTCAGAGAAGGCGATAAAGTGGCAATCCTTTTTCTTCTAGTCTGGAGATAAAGCGGCTTAAAGCTGCCATACATCCGGCTAGTTTTTGGACCTGTTTAAGGTTTGCGGGTGTAGCCAATTGTGACAAAGCTCGGATTTTTGCTGGATTTGCCTCAATTCCTCTATTGGAAATGATGAAGCCCAGCAGTTTTCCAGCGGGAACACCGAAAACACACATTTCCGGATTGAGCTTGATGTCATATGTGTGGAGGTTGTCGAATGTGAGACGCATGTCTTCTATTAATAACTCCATGTGCCTAGTCTTGATGACGACGTCATCCATGTATGCCTCAACTGTCTTGCCGATTTGTTTCTCCACGCATGTTTGAATCATGCGTTGGTAGGTGGCGCCGGTGTTTTTAAGCCCGAAGGGCATAGTGTTGAAGCAGAAAGGCCCGTATGGGATAATGAATGTCGTTGCGGCTTGATCGGACTCCTTCATTTTGATTTGAAGGTATCCGGAGTATGCGTCGAGGAAGCACAATGACTCGTGCCCTGCAGTAGCACCAATAATCTGATCGATGCGGGGGAGGGGGAAGGGATCCTTAGGGCAGGCGTTGTTGAGGTCTTCGAAATCGACGCACAGGCGCCATGATTTATCCTTCTTTGGCACCATCACCAGGTTTGCTAGCCAGTCTGGGTGTTTTATTTCTCTGATGAATCCGGCCTCGATTAACTTGGCCAGCTCCTCCCCCATAGCTTGTCGTTTGGGTTCAGAAAAGCACCGCAGTGTTTGCTTGACCGGCTTATATCCCTTCAATATATTGAGGTTGTGTTCGGCCAACCTGCGTGGGATTCCTGGCATATTAGAAGGGTGCCAGGCGAATATGTCCCAGTTCTCGTGCAGGAACACTCGTAGTGCAGTGTCAACCGTTGGGTCCAGCTGTGCCCCGATGGAAGCTGTCTTCTTGGCGTCCATCGGATGGACTAGAAATTTAACTATTTCATCTGCTGGTTTGAAGGAGGTGGATTTGGGCCGCTAATCAAGGATTACATTGTCCCTATCCACCATGGAGCATAGTGCGGTTAACTGTTCGACCGCGAGGGCCTTGGACAGTGCCTCGAGGGCCAGGGACGCGGTTTTGTTTTCGGCGCGGAGGGCTATGTCTGGGTAACTGGCGAGAGTGATAATACCGTTGGGCCCAGGCATCTTGAGCTTCATAAATTCGTAATGAGGTATAGCTTGAAAGCGTGTGAATGCATCTCACCCCAACAGGGCGTGATATCCACCGTTGAAAGGGGCCACTTGGAAGGTTATCTCTTCGGACCGATAGTTCTCCCGCGTGCCGAATACCACGTCGAGTGTAATTTTCCCCATGCATCGCGCCTCCCGGCTGGGAATGATTCCTCGGAACGTCGTGTTACTTTGCTCGATACAACTCCTGTCTATTTCCATTTTATTGAGTGTGTCCTCGTAGATGAGGTTTAGTCCGCTGCCTCCGTCCATGAGCACTTTAGTGAGTCGAAAGCCATCCACAACTGGATTGAGGACCAAGGAGGCTGGTGCCCGGACTAACCAGAATTTTGGTTCATCACTGGCGTTGAAAGTTATGGCCATGTCGTTCCAGGGGTTTATCGTTGCGACTTGGCAGATTTCGGCGAGGTCGCGGAGTGCCCTCTTGCGCCGCTTGTTTGAAGAGAAAGTCTCGAAGACCGTCAATACTCTGAGGTCGTCGTCCTTCGGGGGATGTTGCTCCGAGGTGTTTTTGGTGAGGATATCCTCGCCGCTCTTGGCCACTTGCCGGAGTATCCAACATGCTCTAAGGCTGTGGGTTGGTACGATATCCGGTGTCGTGTGTATTTTGCATGGCCTATCAAGCCATCCCTCCAGAATGGTTCCGCGCCCTGTAATGGGCTTAGTTTTCTTCACTATGGGGTCGGGTGCCCCGTGAGGGTGCATCCTTTTTGCTCGCCAGAGGGGTTGAGTGGAGACCGGTGGTTCCCAGCGAGTTGTCTGAGTTTTCTAGGCGCTTTCCATTGCGGAGTATTTATGTACTATGGTTGCCAAGTCAGCGAAGTGTAATATGCGACGGCAGTTGATGGCGTTGAGCATTCCTTCGTCCGTGCAATTATTGCAGAATACTGAAATCGCGTCCCCGTCGCGGCAATCTTTAATCTTGTCTTTGACAAGGAGGAATCTGGCCCAAAAGTGATGGACTGTTTCCTGAGACTGCTGTCGTATGTACATGAGGTCGCATATATCCGGAGGGCCAAAATTTCTTAGTGAATGTTGCTCATTGTGGGTCGGTGGCTTTAAATCTGATCCCTGACCCAATTTGGAGTCTGGAATTTGAAAAACTCCGAGCTTATTGGTTCGGGCTCCGGGATGTTAAATGATTTTCCAGGCTCGACTCCCGATCCTTGGTTTGGGGGCAGACAGGTATCCGGCTCTTCGAGCTCGGAAATCCGAACATAGCTCGTCCTCAACACAGGGGAAAAGTTGTTGTTTTGCTCCTTTACGACCGCTATCTGATGGGTGATCGGTGGAGATTTGATTTCTCTCTGATTGGGTTTAAGCCCAATCTGATCGTAGTCTGTAGCGACCCTCATGGCGGCGATGCGGTCCAGGAGTTCGTTTAAAGACGATAACACCGCCGGATCCATCCGTTTGGAGTATTCGGAGTCAACACAGAGATGATTTTCGATGACCCGAGAAGTCATCATCGGCTTGACGGCCGAACGGGCGGTCATGGTAAAGTCGCCCGACCGGAGGGTTTTGCCTGAGGCCAGGGCTCCTCCGGAGGTGATACTATCCTTGATGACAAGGCGCGCCATCAATCCTGTCTTCGACGTCACAGCGAAACTCTCAATGAAAGCACCAATGTCGGTGTCAAAACCGGCGGATCTCGGGTGGGGGGTCCCGAACTGTGCGTCTAAGGTCGATGGTAACAGGAGATAGGGGACATGATGTTTACCCAGGTTCGGGCCCTCTTGATGGAGGTAATACCCTACTTCCTGCTTGATTGATCTTGATGAATATGATGATTACAAGAGTTGATCTACCACGAAATCATAATGGCTAAACCCTAGATGTCTAGCCTGTGTGATTGTGATTGCCTTTACGGACTAAACCCTTCGGTTTATATAGACACAGGAGGGGCCTAGGGTTGTACAAAGTCGGTGTCGGTGTCAAAACCGGCGGATCTCGGGTAGAGGGTCCCGAACTATGCATCTAGGATCGATGGTAATAGGAGGCGGGGGACACGATGTTTACCCAGGTTCGGGCCCTCTCTATGGAGGTAATACCTACTTCTTGCTTGATTGATATTGATGAATATGATTATTACAAGAGTTGATCTACCATGAGATCGTAATGGCTAAACCCTAGAAGTCTGGCCTATGAGTATATGGTCATGAATTTGTCCTAGCCGGACTATGCTCTCCGGTTTATATAGACACCGGAGAGATCTAGGGTTACACGAGGTCAGTTACATAAGAGGGAATCTTCATAATCGGTCGCCTAGCTTGCCTTACATGCCAAGTAGAGTCCAATCCGTACAAGGGTATATTCTTCAATCTTCATGTCTTCATACCCCATCAGTCCGGCCCATCGAATAACAGGCCGGACGCCCGAGGACCCCTTAGTCCAAGACTCCCTCAGTAGCCCCTGAACCTGGCTTCAATGACGAGGAGTCCGACGTGCAGATTGCCTTCGGCATTGCAGGGCGGGTTCCCCTTTGTCCGAACTTCAATATAGTCTTCGGAGATGATGGTTGTATCCGGACCTGTGTATATAATTGCAGAAAATACAATACTCCATGAGGCCAATCTGCAGACAATTGTTTACGGCACTGTACCTGCCTGGTTATTATTGAAACCGTTGGTTAGCCTATCGCCCCACGTCTCGGGAAGCGGTTTTATTGGCATGTCTTGTCAAAGAAGAGATCGTGCCCCTTATTCACGGGATTTTCAATAATGCTGGCATGGGTAACCCAACCATCCTCTGGGTACAACTCTTTGAGGATAGGTAAGTTTCGAGAGCCAGGAGGGGACGCTCGATATTCTGGGCCTTTATATAGGGACCCGGACTTGTCTTTCTCTTCTGCACTTGCTTATTCCTCAATCCCAGCCACCTCGAGTTCTATCCCTCGAGTCCCAATCACCACCGGCCCCAATCATGTCTGGGCCCAGCCGTTCAGGCCGGTGGGTGGCCTCTTCCGTCACGGAGGAGGATATTGCGAAGCTTCGTGTAGCGAGGTACCTGACCCCAGAAATTTTTCATCGGCTTCCTGCCGAGGGGCAGATTATTCCCACCCCCAAATTCGGCGAGAGGGTAGTATTTGTGTCCCACTTCCTTCGTGGGCTAGGGTTCGCGCTTAGCCCCTTTGTCCGGGGGCTCATGTTCTACTATGGGCTAGATTTTCACGATATGGCCCCGGACGCCATTCTTCTCATCTCGGCATTTATCGTCACATGTGAGGCCTTCCTCCGGACTCCTCCGCACTTTGGTTTGTGGCTCAAGACTTTTGATGTGAGGCCATGGGTGACAGAGGGGGAGCAGGCAGAGTGCGGCAGCGTTGTAATAAACAAGCTTGACAGCGCGGTTTGGTTTGAAGGATCCTTCGCCGATCTCCCAAACTATGGCAACTGAGGTGGTTTTATGTTAACGAGCCGCGGGGCTCTAAGTGGGCGGCGGCGCCTGCGTTCCGTCCCGGCCCTCCGACTCAGCTTGCCTCATGGATCAACAAGGGGTTGGACTGGAGATCCACTAATGAGGTGCAGACTCTGCAAGGTCGCATCCGAAGCCTTATCGAGAAGGGCATCGATCTTGTGAACGTCGTTGAGGTAATGCTGGTCCACCGGATCCTGCCGTGTCAACGGCGGCCTCTCCGTATGTGGGAGCTCAATCCAGAAGGGCGGCAGACTCTTCAGCACTTCTTCGGTACTACGCACGAAGGAATGTGGAAATTATATTTCGGGGAGCGAAAGCAATGGCCGGACACCACCGAAGATGTTGCCCTCGACTACAATCATCCGGACACTTCGGTAAGTATTGAACGCCTTTTATTCCAACATCTTTTGACAAGATACTGAGCAATCCGTCCCTACAGGACTAGATAAACAAAGCAGTATTAATCCGGAGTCCGGCGCCCCTTCCTGAAGATCCCGCGTCCCCCTGCTGACACAGATGTTACTTCCGACACCACACCGGGTGTCTGCGGAGGGGGTGAGAGCAGGGAGCCCAAAGGAGATGCATGCCACGGCAAGAAGCGGGCTGCTTCTGGAGGCCAGGAGGGGAAACTTTCCAAGAAAGGAAAAATGCCATCGTCGGTCGGCTTGAGCCGGGAAAGCGATGCCGATGTAGAGCTTGATGTTGAGGACGAACCTCCGGCAGATCGTAAGTGAAGCGGGGTACTTTAACCATACCTCATTCTTTTCTTATTATTGAAGTAGTTCTCCGACATGTGCACGTCCTCGCAGGTTAACGCCTGGTGTTTCTCAATCGTCCTCCTCCTCGGGGGACCTTCTTCCAGAGATGATGGAGACTGACACGCCTTCTCCGGCCTCCTTTCCCAATAGGGCGGGTGATCTTGAGGTGTCGTCTCGGAGGGCCCCTCCCATCCAGCAAGTAGCACAGGAAACGAGGAAGGAGTTACCCGAAGGTGGTGCCTCTGTCACTCTGGGTTCGGGGGTCAAGAATGGCGGCCCCGAACTGTCCGGCTTACAACCGGAGATGATTCTAGAGGCACGTATGGATTCCTTTAAAGGAATGTTGTGCTCCGGCAATGGCGTCCGAAGACCCAAGAGTGCCGGAGACACTGATGGACATGCTACGACAGACGTCCGTTTCAGAGGAGCACCGTGCCTTAATGGCTACAGTGGCCGAAAAGGTTCTCTCCGTGAAGAGCGGGTTGAATGAGGCCTTCATGAGCCTTCTAAGGGGTTTTGAGGTTTGTGATGTAATTTTGTCAATTGAATAATGTTGACAGAATGCACCTGTTGTTTATGCAGTAGCCCCTGAGACTCGGATCGCCTTCAAAGGAAGTGATCGGAGGATCGAAAAGAGATCTTCAGGTGCTAACCTTGGTTTAACTTGGAATGCAGGTTGTCTCCCCTCCTGCCACTGCCCGAAATTCGGAGGTAACCGAGCTATAGCGAAAGCTGGATATTGCGGAGGATGACATTGCTTTGATCAACAGGCATCTTGACGAATCGCAAGGTATATATTTCGAGTATTCCTTACACCCATGTGCTTGTAATTGAAGCCTGACTCTGAGAAAGAGTTTTATATGAAATGTGCATGAATGCAGATGGTGTCGCCGCTGTCGGTGTCAAAACCGGCGGATCTCGGGTAGGGGGTCCCAAACTGTGTGTCTAAGGCTGATGGTAACAAGAGGCGGGGGACACAATGTTTACCCAGGTTCGGGCCCTCTCGATGGAGGTAATACCCTACTTCCTGCTTGATTGATCTTGATGATATGAGTATTACAAGAGTTGATCTACCACGAGATCGGAGAGGCTAAACCCTAGAAGCTAGCCTATGATTATGATTGTTCTTGTCCTACGAACTAAACCCTCAGGTTTATATAGACACCAGAGGGGGCTAGGGTTACACAGAGTTGGTTACAAGGGAGGAGATCTACATATCCGAATTGCCAAGCTTGCCTTCCACGCCAAAGAGAGTCCCACCTGGACACGGGACGAAGTCTTCAATCTTGTATCTTCAGAGTCCAACAGTCCGGCCAAAGTATATAGTACGGTTGTCCGAGGACCCCCTAATCTAGGACTCCCTCAGTAGCCCCTGAACCAGGCTTCAATGACGATGAGTCCGGCGCGCAGACTGTCTTCGGCATTGCAAGGCGAGTTCCTTCTCCGAATACTCCATAGAAGATTTTGAACACAATGATCGTGTCCGGCTCTGCAAAATAAATTCCACATACCACCGTAGAGAGTATATTATTCCACAAATCCAATCTACTGACAACTTTTTATAACATGACGTCCTGCCGTGGCCCGGTCATTACGAACCGTTTTTCCCTGCTTGCCACTGCACGTGTTGCGAGGCGGTTTTATTGGCACGTCTTGTCGAAGCAGAGATCGTGTTCCCCTTATCACAGGATTCCCATCAATACGGGTGTGGGTAATCCAATCGTATTTGTTAGTATGACTCCTTGATTTTAGGCAAGTTCCAAACGGCCACGCGGAGGATGCTTGATATTCACCCTCTTTATAAAGGGGCCAAGGTATGTCCTTTTCTTCTCGCGCCTGATCCTTCCCCTCCCCCACCTCGAGTTCCAACACCCAAGGCTTAGGCTAAGCACTTCGGACCTTAAACCATGTCTGGATCCAACCTTCAAGGTCGGTGGATGGCCTCCTCTATCACAGAGGAGGACATCAAGAAGCTAAGGGAAGCCAGGTATCTGACCGCCGAAATCTCGCACAGGCTGCCTGCTCAAGGGCAGGTCATCCCCACACCCGAAACCAACGAGAGTGTCGTATTTGTTTCCCACTTTCTCCGAGGGCTAGGCTTTAGTCTTGATCCCTTTGTAAGAGGGCTTATGTTCTATTACGGGCTCGATTTCCATGATCTTGCTCCAGATTCCATCCTTCACATATCGTCGTTTATCGTAGTGTGCGAGGCCTTCCTCCGCGTCACCCCACACTTCGGCTTATGGCTCAAGATGTTCAATGTGAAGCCAAAGACGATCGATGGGCGACACGTAGAATGCGGAGGTGCCATAATAAGCAAAGGCGTCGATGCATCATGGCCTAAGGGCTCCTCCCAGAGGTGTCCAACTTATGGCAGCGGGAGTGGTTTTACATCACAGCTCCCCGAAGTAAAAAGTGGGCAGCTGCCCCTGCATTCCGCATGGGCCCCCCGCCGCAACTGGCGTGATGGGTCAACAAGGGGCTGGACTGGGGGCTAGTTAATGACGTGCTGACATTGCAAAGTCGCATCCGAGATCTCCTCAAGAGGGATGTCAGTCTTGTCAAGGTAATGCAAGTTATGCTAGTTCGTCGGGTCCTGCCATGCCAACGTCGTTCTCTCCGCCTGTGGGAGTTCAACCCGGAAGGACCGCGAACTATTCAGCAATCCTTTGGCGTGACGCTCGAAGATATGTAAGGATTGTTCTTCGGATCATGAATAAAGTGTCCGGACACCACCAAGGATGCGGGTCTCAATTGCAACCGTCCAGATACCCATGTAAGTAATTCTGCGGCCGAACATGTTGTCTTTTTATTTGTCACAACATCATTCTAGAAAAATCGCTCTCGGCCAGGACTGGATAAGAAAGGCAAAGATGATCAGGTGTTCGGCCCCCCTTCCCGAAAGCTCACCGGATCCTGTGCTTGCCAGGATGCTTGAGCGCGCACCTTATCAAGTGCCATCAGGGGAAGATAAAGGGAGGAATAAAGAAGCCGAAAGCGGGCTTCATGCATTACTCATCCAAACCGGGGAAATTAGTGTCTCCGCGAAGGAGGATAATCGGAGAGAAGAATCCAGAATCTCCTCTCCCCACGGAAGGAAAAGGACCGCCTCTGAAGACTTGGAAACGAAGGTTTCCAAACGAGGGAAGAAACCTTCGCCAGGGGGCCCTGCCCTGGAGGGCGTCCTTACCGCACAGTGCCCGCAAGGGGGCCAACCCTCCACCGAGCTGTAAGTGAACAAGAGTACTTTTGGTAAATATATCCTGCTTTATCTCCGAGGACAATAACCGCGACATATATCTTGCAGTCCGGCTCGTAGCCCATCTCGACAGAGTTCGTCTTCGGGGGATCTTCTCCCGGAGAGATGGAGAGCGAAACGCCTCCCCCTGCCTCCGCGCCACCTGGGGCGGATGACCCTGAGGTGTCATCACGGAGGATTTCTCCTGATCCGCCAAGGCCAGAAGGTGACCCTTGGGCCACCCGAAGTCCGGAGTATTCAGCTCCTAAGGAGAGAAACAGAAAGAGCCTAGGATTGTCTGGTGCACAATCGGACACACTGATGGGTCTTTTGGTGCAAGCGGCTATCTCAGAGGTGCATCGTACTTTAATGGGTATGGTGGCTGAGAGGATTTCATCCGCCAAAAGTGGGTTGCATGAGGCTTTTACGAGCCTGCTAAGAGGCTTTGAGGTACGAAGTAATACATACATTTTTTGACGATACTGCACACGCTAGGTGTGCTCTATACAGATAGTAGCCCCCGAGACTCTGGTTGCTGTCGAGAGGCGGCAAACAGAGGATCATAGTCCCAGGTAATGATCGCGCTGCTTTCATGTGCAGGCGGCTGAGGGTCCGGTGGCTGGCCGGACTGCTGAGTTTGCCGGACTGAGGCGGCAACTAGACGCAGCAGATGCCGACATTGCACTTGTGAACAAGCGGCTTGACGAGGCACAGGGTATGTATTTTTGGGTGGTCAACAAATATTAAGAGGAGCATGAAGCTATTATGTATAATATGATGTGACTGCAGATGGAGCTGCGGCCGTGGAGACCCTTCGGGCGGAACTTGCCCGAGCCAAGGAACAAGCAAGGAGAAGTGATGCAGCCACCCTAAAGGCGAGACTTAAGAGCCGAATAGGCTGCACGTCGCCAGAGCGAAGATAAAATAGCCAAGATGGCTGTTGAGCTGAAAGATGCCGCCGACTGATATGAGCTTCTTGAAAAGGAAAGCCAAGCGAATGCGGCTGACCTGAAGAAAGCCATGGAAGCAGCCAAGGAAACCCTCTCTGAAATCAGAGCGGCGAAGGAGGAGCTTTGTCAAGCCGGAGATATCACGGCTGGGAAGCCCTTTTTTGTTGCGGTCGAAGTTCGGAGAGCCGAAATATGCCCCTCTAGATCAATTTTGGAGTGCTGCAGACACATATTTGGCCTTGGCAATGAGTGCTACTGATGCGACTGAGTTTTTCAAAGATCAGAAAGATCATGAAGTGGAGAGGTTGTTCTGGTCGCAGTTCAGCGCTCCAACGCGTCCGTTGTTGTTGAATGAACAAATGGCCGAGTGGGCCGAGCTCCATAGGTTGTCCAGACTTGCCATGAGGTCTGTCGTGGATCATCTTTGGCCGAAGGGGCCAAGGCCGAATATTTATTTTGGTTTAGTGCAATGATTCCTTGGTGTTGTGCCGCATATCGACGCTGTAAAGAGGTCGGCATGCATAGAGGGTGCGCGGATGGCTCTTTCCCGTGTTAAGACATACTGGGCGGAGATGGAGACCACCGCTATTGCGACCCGGGATCCGGCCGTAGGCCAGGTCTCGGTTGAGCACTATTTTGAAGAAGTCCTGGAAGGCGCTCGTGTAATAGAGGCTCAGTGCTCGAAGAGTATCATGTTCGAGGCTGTATTTATACTTTTGCCTGAAAGTATTATGATGCCTCATGTGCGGCCGTTTATGTATGTATATAACCTGAAAGTTTGCAGTCGTCGGCTTCAGCCCCCACGCATATAATGCGGGGGTGTTTGGAAAAGCGTGTGTTCACACTTGACCCAACGTCTTCGTCCATTAAGGAGGTGATAGCGCGGCAAACAAGGCAATCAGACTATATAGCTTTAACACTTTCACTTAGCCATAGGAGTTTGACGGTGGGGCTATAGCCCCTGGTACTTCCGCGCTCATCCGAACACGGTGCGCGTACATACGTGACCGGAAAACCGGTCCTTCGTTAATGCGAAGGAATCGCGAAGATTCTGCTGAGTCATCGAGTGGTTGACCAGTCTCGTGCTTTATCATGACAGTCAGTTTTCGGCTTTCTCTACTGAGGTGCTCATCCAGATAAACCGGGGCACAATTGCAGTAGTTCTCCCGGTGCAACCTTAGCCGATAGAGCGGAACGTAAGGTAGCAAAACACGGGAGGCGGGCAAACCCAACTATTGACCAAAGACATGATTCAGAGCTGATGCATATAAGGCCAAACTCGCGATGCCGAACACTCCCTAAGGTGTTCGGACTTTGCATCATATATTGGGCTGAGAAACGCCCTCGATTATGAGCCCTTAATTTCCAGGTACTTGCATTAGTCTGACGTGACAAAATGTCAATGACGCCAGCATCCCTTTCTGTTGTGTTGAGTATCCAGAGGGAGTGAAGCAACAAGAGACAGTAAAAAAGATTTACACAGGGTCTTAATCTATAAAGAAGCCTTTGAGCGGGGCCCTACTGCACGTCTGCGCCTGTGTCTCCGTTGTGCCATATTCTGGAAGGGTGTAGCACGATGATCATCTGTAAAAGAGAAAAACGTAGGTGAAAGTCCCCGTGCGAAAAATTGGTTATTCTTAATGAACCATTAAAATGCAATCTAAATAGGGTCAGGCCGAATTGTAGCCCTTTTTACATGTGGGAAGCCCCTCGCACCACCTATGGGGGTATATCCATTGACCCAATCACAGGTTTATCTGAGCTGTTACAGCTAGTGGTGCACCAGACTCATCTAACTGTGTCCGCGGTCTTGACGACCGATCATTTCTTCTGGTTGTAGAGGCCGTTCAGTGGCTGGCTACTAGAGCTGCCACATATTCCTCCCTACGTGAGGAACGCTCTATGTTTCCGCTAACTATGATGATGCCACGTGGACCGGGCATCTTACGCTTAAGATAAGCGTAATGCGGTACTGCATTAAAATGAGCGAAGGTCGTTCTCCCGAGTAGTGCGTGATGGCCGCTTCAGAATGGAGCGATGTCGAAGGTTAATTCTTCGCTTTGGAAGTTGTCGGAAGAACCGAATACAACCTCTAGTACTAGAGAGCCCGTACAGCGGGCCTCTAGGCCTGGTATTACTCCTTTAAAGGTAGTATTGCTTTGGCTGATTCTTGTCGGGTCTATCCCCATTTTGCGGATGGTGTCCTGATATATCAGATTATGACTACTGCCACCGTCCATAAGGACTCGGGTGAGATGATATCCGTTAATTATTGGGTCTATCACCAAGGCAGCCGATCCTCCGTGCCGGATACTAGTCTGGTGATCCCTGTGATCAAAAGTGATCGGGCAGGCCGACCAAGGGTTGAACTTGGGGGTGACGGGCTCCACGGCGTATACGTCTCGGGGTGCGCACTGGCGCCTCCTCTTCGGTATGTGTGTTGCGTAAATCATGTTCACTGTTTTGACCTCTGGTGGGAATTTTTTTCTGTCCCCCAGTGTTTGGCTGGCGAGGCTCATCCTCGTCTTCGCTTGGTGTCTCCCTCCCCTTGTGTTCGGCGTTTAGCTTGCCGGCTTGCTTGAAGACCCAACATTCTCTGTTGGTGTGGTTTGCCGGTTTGTCGGAGGTGCCATGAATCTGACATAATCTGTCTAGAATCTTGTTTAGGCTGGACGGTCCATCTCTGCTGCCTTTAAATGGCTTTTTCCGTTGACCAGGTCGAGAGCCCCTGAATCCAGCGTTTACCGCCATGTTGTCTGGGTTGTCTTCATTGTTTCGATGCTTGCTTTTATTGCGTCGCGGTTTCCCGTTGCCATCCCTGACTTTGGATGTGCCTGGGTTGCTGGTACCGCTATGGGCTAGCCAACTGTCTTCGCCCGCGCAAAAACGGGTCATAAGGCTTGTTAGGGCTGCCATTGTCCTCGGGTTTTCCTGGCCGAGGTGTCTGGCGAGCCATTCGTCCCGGACACTGTGCTTGAAAGCCGCTAGGGCTTCGGCATCCGGGCAGTCGACGATTTGATTCTTCTTCGTGAGAAATCTATTCCAAAGCTTTCGGGCTGACTCTCCAGGCCGTTGAATTATGTGACTTAAATCCTCTGCGTCCGGAGGTCGGACATAGGTCCCTTGAAAATTGGCCCTAAAAGCATCCTCAGCTCCTCCCAGCTTCCAATTGAGTTTTCGGGGAGGCTTTTCAGCCAGTGCCGAGCTGGTCCTTTCAACTTGAGGGGCAGGTATTTGATGGCGTGGAGATCATCTCCGTGAGTCATGTGGATGTGAAGGATAAAGTCCTCAATCCAGACCCCAGGGTCCATCGTTCCGTCGTATGCCTCTATGTTCACGGGTTTGAATCCCTCTGGAAATTCGTGGTCCAGCACCTCATCGGTGAAGCATAGGGGGTGCGCGGCACCCCTTTATTTTGATGTGTCATGGCATTCTTCGGACGGTTGCAGCGTTTGGTTTTGATTCCGAGCTGTTACTCGGTCAGTATAGTCATTTGGGCGGCCATGATCCTGTGCCGGAGCGCGGTTCCTAGATCCGTAGATAGGCCTGGTCATACCGGCTTTTTTGTGTGGGTCTTCACGTAAATCGTGTGCTGACTTGTGTGCGGCGTCATTAGCCGCTCTGTCACGGCCACGGGTTGGTCGATCTGGCTGACCGACCGTTTTATTTTTCGGCTGAATGGGCTCTAAAGCCTCGTCATCGAATTCACGCAGCAGCTTGCGCTTTGGATAGCTCTTTGTGTGGCGACTGCCGCCATACTTTTCTTCAGTGTCAAGCACTCTGTTCCATCTGCTGTTGAGCGTATTCTGCGCGGCCTTAAGCCTTTGCTTCTGTTTCTTCAGGCTCCTCGCGGTGGTGATAAGCCTTCTATGGAGGTTCTCTTGTTCCAAGTGCCTTTCCGGGATGATGTGTGCATCGTCGTCCGAACTGTTCTCCTCTCCGGAGACAGGTTGACGAGCTTTACCCTCGGCGTCGCCGTGATTGGACAACGTCTCTGTACTCTGTTCATCGTCCGCTGGCTCACCCTGCTCCATTTCTGGGTCCGTGTGGTCGTCGTTTCCCTTGGCGTCGACCGGGGTATTATTCTTTCTTGCGCTGTTATCGTTGTTTTTGCTGAGGCGGGATTTGGATGGCGCCTATGTCGTCTCTTTGGTTGCTTCTCAAGGGGACTATCCTTCGCTGCATCGTCCCGTTCCTCGTCGTTGTTTTCTGTGGGTGTATCCACCATTTATATATCGTGTGATGAAGTGGCTGTCCAGCGCCCTATGGGTGGTGGTTCCAGTTTCTCTCCTACATCGTCATCCATACCGTTGATGTCTTCGGAGTCGAAAGCAAGCATGTCGGTTAAGTCGTCGACAGTGGCTATTAAGTGGGTGGTGGGTGGGGAACGAATTCCTTCGTCGTCCGCTTCCCACTCAAGCCGGACATAGTTCGGCCGAGGTTCTCCTGATAAGGAGAGAGACCTCAATGAATCTAGCACATCGCCCAAGGGCGAGTGCTGAAAAATATCTGCGGAGGTAAACTCCATGATCGGTGCCCAGTCAGATTCAATAGGCACGGACGGAAGCGGTTCGGAGCCTGTGGCCGGGGACGAATTCAAGGGTCCGGTAACACGGGTCTCATAGGAGGTGAAGTCAGTATTCGGCTCTATCGCCGCTGAGTGTGCGGCCTTCGTGGCTGGGTCTATCCACCCTTCCTCGGACGACACGATCTGCTCTGGATTGAGGGCCGGAGTAGCCACAGGTGTGATCTCCCGAACACCGTCCGACGACAGAGCTAAGTCATGCTCGTCGTGACTGTGTGGCGCACCTGACATGGGCTCGAATCCGTCGAAGATCAAGTCTCCTCGGATGTCGGTAGTATAGTTCAAGCTTCCAAACCTGACCTGATGGCCAGGGCGTAGCTTTCGATCTGCTCCAGATGGCCAAGCGAGTTGGCCCGTAGTATGAAGCCACCGAATACGAAGATCTTTCCGGGGAGAAAAACCTCACGCTGGATCGCATCGTTACCGATGATAAAAGGAGCCATCAAGCCTTTATCGTGATGACACACTGGAACTCTCAATAAAAGCATGAATGTCGGTTCAAAACCGGTGGATCTCGGGTAGGGGGTCCCGAACTGTGCGTCTAAGGTTGATGGTAACAGGAGGCGGGGACAAAATGTTTACCCAGGTTCGGGCCCTCTCGATGGAGGTAATACCCTACTTCCTGCTTGATTGATGATTATATGAGTATTACAAGAGTTGATCTACCACGAGATCGGAGAGGCTAAACCCTAGAAGCTAGCCTATGATTATGATTGTTCTTGTCCTATATACTAAACCCTCCGGTTTATATAGACACCGAAGGGGGTTAGGGTTACACACAGTCGGTTACAAGGGAGGAGATCTACATATCCGAATTGCCAAGCTTGCCTTCCACGCCAAGGAGAGTCCCACCCAGACACGGGACGAAGTCTTCAATCTTGTATCTTCATAGTCCAATAGTCCAGCCAAAGTATATAGTCCGGCTGTCCGAGGACCCCCTAATCCAGGACTCACTCAGCCGCCGTGGAAGCTCTTCGGGCGGAGCTGGCCCGGGTCAAGGAGCAGGCCCGGTTTAGTGATGCGGCGGCTGAAAAGGCATCGGCTGAGTTGAAGGCCGAGCAAGCTGTACGATGCCAAGACAAGGAGAAGATGTCCACCATGGCGCGCGAGTTAGAGAATGCGGCTAGCCGCTGTACACTTCTTGAGAAGAAGAATGAAGCCAAAACGGCTGATCTTGACAAGGCCTTACGAGAGGCGAAAGAGCCGCGGTCTGAATCCAGAGCAGCCCATGAGGAGATTCGGCATGCTGGGGAGATTGTGGCTGGCAAACCCTTTTTGCTACAGGCTAAGTTCGGCGATCCGAACTATGCTTAGCTTAACCAAGTATGGAGTTCTCCGGACAATTTTTCAGACTTGCCGAAGAGTTCTTCCGATGCGGCGCAATTTTATCAGATGCAAGAGGGGTGTGCAACGGAGAAGCTTTTCTGGTCGCACGTCCTGGCTATTTGACATGCTCGGGGTCGGGAACGGAGGAAAAAGGCATAGTACAGTCTCAAAATAAAGAGTGCGGTCTACAAAAAAGTTGTTTTGGACCTCGTGTCGCACGTCTGTGCCGCCCGTCCTTGGGGAGGGGGGTTCTTAATGGAATTGGCCCCTTAGGTGAGTGTGCGGATCCGAACTCCGACGGGATCCGTTGTATATGAAGTCCCGTCGGTCACCTGTTTATAATAAAGAAAAATAAAGAAAAATGGATAAAAACATTATGGGAATGCTTGCAGGGTAGTCCGTATTGTGCTTCCGCCGATGCCCATGGTATCTTGAGCGCGTAGTGATGTACGCATGGTGTAAATCCTGGCATCATAGTGGGCTGGTGACGGAAGCCGAACTGCTATTTCCGCTCCGGTAGTTGTCGAACGTCGGAGGGAAACTGCTTCTGGCCCCCGGTGTTCGGCTGGCGAGCCTTGCCGTCGTCTTTATCGCTTGGTGGTCTTATCCCTTTGTATTCGGCATTAACCTTGCCTACCTGCCTGCTTGAAGACCCAACAGTTTCTGTTGGTATGATTAGCTGGCTTATCAGGGTGGTCGTGAATCTGACAGGGTCGGTCCAATATCCTGTAAAGGGCGGATGGTCCGTCCTATTTAGCCTTAAATGGCTTCTTTCGTTGATTGGGTTTCGGATTGTGAAATCCGGCGTTGACTGCTATGTCACACAACCTTTCGTTATTGCTGCGACTGTTATGCTCATTGAGTCGTGGCTTGCCGTTGCCGTCTCGGATTTCGGAAGTGCCCGGGTCGCTGGCGTTGTTGCTTCTACGAGTGAGCCAGTTGTCTTCTCCCACACAAAAGCGAGTCATTAGAGCGGTAAGAGCTGTCATGGATTTAGGTCCTTCCTGGCCGAGGTGGCGTGCTAGCCATTCGTCCCGGACGCTATGTTTGAAGCCCGCTAGGGCTTCCGCATTCGGACAGTCAATAATTTGGTTCTTTTTGACTAAGAATCTGGTCCAGAGTTCCATGGCTGACTCGCCGGGCTGTTGGACAATATGACTTAAGTCATCGGCATCTGGTGGTCGGACATATGTTCCTTGGAAGTTGTCACGAAAGGCGTCTTCCAGATCTCCCCAGCTGCCAATAGAATTTTCTGGCAAACTGTTTAGCCAGTATCGTGCTGGCCCCTTAAGCTTGAGAGGCAGGTATTTAATGGCATGAAGGTCATCTCCGCGAGCCAAGTGGATATGGAGGAGGAAGTCTTCAATCCATACTGCGGGATCCGTTGTTCCATCGTATGATTCGATGTTGATGGGTTTAAACCCGTCTGGAAATTTATGCTCCATTACCTCGTTGGTGAAGCAAAGAGCGTGTGCGGCTCCTCTATGTTGGGCCACACTGTGAAGCACCTCCGGTGGACTCCGCTTACGATTTTCGGACCGAGCGTGCTCGGGTCTGTTGTGTCCGAATAGATAACCGTTATTACTGGGCGGGGCATGTCTCCGCGACCTATGTATCAATTTTGTGTGTCCTGTTCTACCCTCCGGGTCTTGTTGGATGTCGCGAGTGTTCCCCGAGCTTCTTTATTCTTGCTTGGATGGCCGGATGGGTTGGAATGGTGCTCTGCTGGGGCTGCTGCTTTGCCCGGACCGAACTGTGGTCGGCCTACCGGCTTAGTCGATGGTGATGTGGGCTCCAAAGCCTTGCCATCGTATTGAGGGAGTCACTTGCTGTTGTGGTGGCTTTTGTCTGTGATGCTAAGGCCGTATTCTTCGGCGGCCAGGACCTCGGTCCATCTATCGTTGAGCAAATCTTGGCTCACTTGGAGTTGCAGTTGTTTCCTCCTTAGGCTCCTTGCAGTGGCTATGAGCCGGCGTTTAAAGCGCTCCTGTTCTAGAGGTTCCTCCAGCACGATTAATTCCTCGTTGCCGAGGCTCTCTTCTTTCTAGAAAAGTGGAAGATAATTACTATCCTCCGAGCCTCCGTATGTGGCCTGTTCATCAGGGCTATCCTGCCTGCTTTCCTGGTCCTCCTGTTCGGATCCCGTCTCAACAAGGTCTTCGTTGTCCGGTGTATTATCACCTCCGATGCTAGTATTGTTTTCTCTTGAGTGATGTGGCTGAGGGTGGCGCCAGGGGCGCCAGTGTTCGGACTGTGTACCAGGAGGCATATCCTTGACTGGATCCTCCTTGTCATCATCGAGATTGTCGTTGGGTGTGTCTACCATGCACACGTCATACCAGGAAGTGGTCGCCCCATGTCTAGCGGATAGTAAGCTCTGGCTTTCCCCTTCATCGTCGTCCAGACCGTCGATGTCTTCGAAGCAGGGGTCAGGCGTGTTGGTTGGGTCATCGACGGTGGCTATGAAGTGGGTGGCGGGTGGGAAGCAAAATTCTCCATCATCCGCCATAAGGTCGAACCGAACATAGTTCGGCGATGAACCGTCTGCCAGGGATAGGTTTTTAGCGAGATTAGTAGGTCACCCATGGGTGAGTGTCGGAAGATATCCGCGGCACTGAACTTGGAGATCGATAGCCGATCGAGTTCGGTATCTGCGGGCTTAAAGGGTTCGGAACTCGATACCGGAAACAAGTCCGGGGTTCCGTTGATGCAAGTATCGTACGAAGTGGAATCTGCATGCGGCTCCAACACCGCTGAATTGGTAGCCCCGTGATGGGGTTGAGTTTCCCATCTTTGGACGACTTGGTCTGCTCCGGATCTAAGGCCAGAGTGGTTACATGAGCTATCTCCTGGATGCGGCACGATGACAGGTTTAAGCCATGTTCATCGAGGCGAAGGGGAGTGGTTGCCGCGGTCTTGAATCCGTCAAATATCACGTCACCACGGATGTCCACGACGTAATTCAGACTTCCGAATCTGACCTGATTGCCAGGGGCGTAGCTATCGATCTGCTCCAGATGGCCGAGTGAGTTGGCCCGCAGTACGAAGCCGCCGAATACAAAGATCTGCCCGGGGAGGAAGATTTCTCCCTGGACCATGTCATTACTGACGATTGAAGGGGCCATCAAACCTTTCGTCGATGGCACAGTGGAACTCTCAATGAAAGCACCAATGTCGATGTCAAAACCGGCGGATCTCGGGTAGGGGGTCCTGAACTATGCGTCTAGGATCGATGGTAACAGGAGAAGGGGGACACGATGTTTACCCAGGTTCGGGCCCTCTCTATGGAGGTAATACCCTACTTCCTGCTTGATTGATCTTGATGAATATGAGTATTACAAGAGTTGATCTACCACGAGATCATAATGGCTAAACCCTAGAAGTCTAGCCTATGAGTATATGGTCATGAATCTTTCCTATCCGGACTATGCTCTCCGGTTTATATAGACACCGAAGAGATCTAGGGTTACACGAGGTCGGTTACATAAGAGGGAATCTTCATAATCGGTCGCCTGGCTTGCCTTCCACTACAAGTAGAGTCCAATCTGGACACGGGTATATTCTTCAGTCTTCATGTCTTCATAGCCCATTAGTCCGGCCCATCGGATAACAGGCCGGACGCCCGAGGACCCCTTAGTCCAGGACTCCCTCAGTCGGTTTACAGAGGAAGGAATCTTCATATCCGAATGCCAAGATTTCCTTCCACGCAAAGGAGAGTCCCATCTGGACACGGGAGGAAGTCTTCTGTCTTGTATCTTCACGGCCCATCAGTCCGGCCCATCTCACATAGGCCGGATGCCCGAGGACCCCTTAATCCAGGACCCCCTCAACAATCTTTCCGAATAGGTCACCTTAACCGATAGAAAGGCCGGTACACCTACAATTCCCCTACATCTGCTAGCCCATCATGGAAAGGATTCCCACAACTTACTCAATTATGCCAGAGCCGATAATGGCTGGTGGCTGCACATGGAAGTTTCTAGCATGAATAATCTTATGATCCCTTTGAGTCTGGGTGGCATTCCATAGGATGATCACTCGGGTACCCCGGGATCTCCTTGGACAACATTGGATTCCCCAGGTGCCCACAACCAATCCACCCAGATGTGTGTTAAAGTAGCCACCTTAAGTTTCCCTTAGTTATAAATAACTCTCACATCTTCCATGAATCTCACAACCCAATCCACGTCTACGAGCATAGCAAAGTAATGCAATCACAACGTAGTAATACCTGGGGTTTGAATATAAGACAACAGGTTCCTACCTCATCAACTACTTCCTAATACCCACATGTTAACAAAGATCCTACTCATGCAAGGTTTGAGGGTTGAAACTAATGCATAAAAACTGGGTAATAAAGGGATATGACAAAGTGTTACTTGACTTGCCGACGATCAAGAAACCCTAGAGATTCGTAGTAGCAAGCCTCGCACTCCGGATACTCTA
Organism: Triticum urartu; assembly: GCF_003073215.2. NCBI lineage: Eukaryota > Viridiplantae > Streptophyta > Magnoliopsida > Poales > Poaceae > Triticum > Triticum urartu. Next base: position 208,954,676 of record NC_053023.1, on the reverse strand, counting down.
TCATGAACAAACAATAGCATACATAAGCACTCAAGCATAAGATACAAAAGGTAAAACCAAAAGAAAAGATCTAAACACAAAGTTCAAGTGAAGAGCTTCGATTTGCTAAAAGAATCAATCGAAACGGAGTTATGAAACTCAAACTACGATAAAAAAAAGTTCAAATTCAAATCTTCTTGAAACCAAATTTTAAATTTACAAAATCATGTTCACGTTGCTTATTTGGATAGAGGGGAACAAGACGAAGATTTTGGGGTTGGTTTCACTGGATTTGGATAAACGAGCAAAAAGTAGTGAGGGTTTTAAGATCAGGGACTAATCTCCGATAAAAATAATTACGGATGGGTCCCTGGCTGAAAATTAAACTAAAAAGAAAAATCTAACGAACGAACATTCGCTAACACAAACTAACGAACAAATTCGTTCGTTAACAGAACTAATCGGGTGAACGCTCGCTGTTTAACATAACCTAAAATAATAAACCGATCTAATAAAACTAAACCAAATTTAAAAAAAGAACGGGTTTTTATCGGTCTTTACCGGTTCGGGGGAAAGAAAACCGGCGGCGCGACAACGGGGCAGCGGGGAGCGGCGCGATGGTGCGGCGCGGTGGCGCGGTGAGAGGCAGGCGGCAGCGGCGGCTTGGGTGGCTCGGGCAGCAGCGGCGACTTGGGAGAGAGGGGGGCGGCAGCTATTTAAAAGGGCCCGGGGGGTCCGGCTTGGCTTGGGGGATGGGGCGCGAGGCGGTGGCGGAGTAGGAGTCGGAGTCCGGCCGGACTCCGGCGGCGTGCGGGAGCCGGTCTCCCGCGGCTCGCGAAGGCGGTGGCGGTGGCCTGGGCCGGCTGGGCTTCGGCCCAGGCGGTCCGGAGAGTTTTTTTAAATAATTTCACCGTAGGAAAAATCCAAAATAAAAATAAATAAATAACTTAAAAATCCCAAAAATAATTTTCATGGTCCTCTCCTAATATTTAGGACAACGTGAACATTCCTGGGCTAAGATGAAATTTTTAAAAATGCAAATTTTCTCTAATTTAACCGAATAAAATCTCAAATAAAATTCAAATAAAATATATTTTTATTCAAAATTAAATTTCCATTATTTCTTAGTTGTTTTGATGAAGTTGTATCATTTTTCTCTCATTATTTTATTTATTTTGAAATAATTGGAAAAATAATTTCAAATAAAAATCACCGTGATCCTATTTACCCATTTTTGAAAATTCAAAAATGGAATTTTATGAAACCTCCAACTCTCTCACATGGTCCTTGAGTTGCTTAAGGTCTCTAGGATCAAAATTTCCAAACAAACCAAATTCAAAATGCTCAAAATATGAATGCATATGATGACCTAATGATTAACATCCAAATTGAAAATTGGGATGTTACACAGAGCGGCGTCGAGGATGCGGGCGGAGAGAGAGAGAGGATTGTGTGTGTGGCGAGGATGGGGGTGCGGCCATTTGGCCGCGCCATTAATACATACTAGTTGGAGCGAGGCGGGCGGCGGTCCAAGGCTGTCTCGCTTCCCGGTGAGAACGACAGCTTAATCCCTATGAATGAAATCTATGCATAATTACTGAATTTTAGTTGCAAAAAATAGATAGTGCTATTGATTTTTAGCTGCATATATTCACAAATCATAGTGTCTCTTGGCTTAGCACCGAAGTCTGGTTTTAATTTGCATACCGTAATCTGAACCGTTTGCGTTGAAGAGATGCACAGATCCTGCGTTGAACAGCTTGCACGCTTTTCGGAGAGCCTGTGCACCAGACTGCGCTCGCACACCTCCCGTTCAGTCAAGCAGCTGTCCGCACGACACCTCCTATAGCCATAACCAATACACATGGGATCACGTGAATGGTTAACAGAACACACACGGTTTGAATTATACGAACGTTTGAGATATTAAAGTGGCAGCTATTTTTTCAAAATGCCTTTGTTGGCTGTTATTGAGTGCGCCTTCTCTCAAAATGGACACAAAAAATACCAAAGCATTCCGGGTGCCATTCCATGATAGCATGCCAAGTTTCATGAATTTTAGACGCGTTTTGGATTTACTAGAATTTAAAAACCAGGTATCTCAACGTTTTGCTGGCAATCAACAGTCCCCTTGTGTTTCAAATTCATTCCCATTTCTTGCATGGGACCTAAGCATGCACCCAAGGACACATATTTTATTTTTCAACCAACTCATATGCACTGGAGCATATGCATGTATTTCAAATTTGAATTATGCACATAAAATGCCTAGAAAACCTAGTTAATGTATAAAAATGTCCAAACGAACCCCCAAAAATTCCAAAACTTAACACAATACTCCTGTTATTCTATGTTGACACTAGAAAATTTTTTAAAGCAAAAAGAGGCAACGGAGATCATTTTGTCCCCAAAGGTGGCACGTTCCGTACCGAAACCATCAGGCTTGTCGAGAGAAGCTCTGGTTTGTGGGAAGCTTATACCAATATCTGCCCCAAATGGGACAATTTTTTTACCATGACATGTTGATGCCGCTCCATGATAGCATGCCAAGTTTCATAAATTTCAGATGAGTTTTGGATTTACTAGAATTTAAAAGCCAGGTATCTCAACGTTTTTCCGGCAATCAACAGTGCCATGGTGTTTGAAATTCATTCTCATTTCTTGCATGGGACCTAAGCATGCACCCAAGGAAATAGATTTGATTTTTCAACCAATTTATATTCACTGCAGCATATGCACGTATTTAAAATTTTAATTATGCACATAAAATGCCTAGAAAACCCAGTTAATGTATAAAAATGTCCAAACGAGCCACGAAAAATTCCAAAACTTAACACAACAGTCATGTTGTTCTATGTTGGAACTAGAATTTTTTTGGAAGCAATAAGAGGCAACGGATATCGTTTCGTCCCTGTAGGATCGAAAGTATGTCTAGAGGGGGGGGGTGATTAGACTACTTGACCAAATAAAAACTTAACCTTTTCCCAATTTTAGTTCTTGGCAGATTTTAGCTATTGTAGGACAAGTCAAGCAATCATCACACAATTCAAGCGAGCATGCAAAGAGTATATTAGCAGCGGAAAGTAAAGCATGCAACTTGCAAGAATGTAAAGGGAAGGGTTTGGAGAATTCAAACGCAATTGGAGACACGGATGTTTTTCCCGTGGTTCGGATAGGTGTTGCTATCCTACATCCACGTTGATGGAGACTTCAACCCACGAAGGGTAACGGTTGCGCGAGTCCACGGAGGGCTCCACCCACGAAGGGTAATGGTTGCGCGAGTCCACGGAGGGCTCCACCCATGAAGGGTAATGGTTGCGCGAGTCCACGGAGGGCTCCACCCACGAAGGGTCCACGAAGAAGCAACCACCCACGAAGGGTCCACGAAGAAGCAACCTTGTCTATCCCACCATGGCCATCGCCCATGAAGGACTTGCCTCACTAGTGGTAGATCTTCACGAAGTTGGCGATCTCCTTGCCCTTACAAACTCCTTGGTTCAACTCCACAATCTTGTCGGAGGCTCCCAAGTAACACCTAGCCAATCTAGGAGACACCACTCTCCAAGAAGTAACAAATGGTGTGTAGGTAATGAACTCCTTGCTCTTGTGCTTCAAATGATAGTCTCCCCAACACTCAACTCTCTCTCTCATAGGATTTGGATTTTGTGGAAAGAAGATTTGAGTGGAAAGCAACTTGGGAAGGCTAGAGATCAAGATTCATATTGTAGGAATGGAATATCTTGATCTCAACACATGAGTAGGTGGTTCTCTCTCAGAACATATGAGTTGGAATTGTGTATGTGTTCTGATGGCTCTCTCCACGAATGAAGAGGAGGTGGAGGGGTATATATAGCCTCCACACAAAATCCAACCGTTACACACAGTTTTCCAATCTCGGTGGGACCGAATCAACAAACTCGGTCGGACCGAAAAGGTAAACCTAGTGACCGTTAGAGATTTTCGGTGGGACTGACATGCAACTCGGTAGGACCGATATGGTTAGGGTTTGGGCATAACGTAATCTCGGTGAGACCGATTACACAAACTCGGTGAGACCGAGTTTGGTAATAAGCTAACCAGAGAGTTGGTCAGGCAAACTCGGTGGGACCGATTTGCTCTTTCGATGAGACCGAAAAGTTACAAAAGGGAAACAAAGAGTTTACATTGCAATCTCGGTGGGACCGATTCGCTCTTTCGGTGAGACCGAAAAGTTACAAAAGGGAAACAGAGTTTGCAATCCCATCTCGGTGAGACCGAGATCCCTATCGGTAGAACCGAATTGCTAGGGTTTGGCAGTGGCTTATGACAAGTGAAACTCGGTGGCGCCGGATAGAAAGAATCGATATGACCGAGTTTGGCTTAGGGTTTAGGTCATTTGTGGAAGTGGGAAAGTAGCTGAGGATTTTGGAGCATATCATTAAGCACATGAAGCAAGAGGCTCATTAAGCAACACCTCATCCCTCCTTGATAGTATTGGCTTTTCCTAAAGACTCAATGTGATCTTGGATCACTAAAATAAAATGAAGAGTCTTGAGCTTTTGAGCTTGAGCCAGTCCTTTGTCCTTAGCATTTTGAGGGTTCCACTTTCACATCCATGCCATGCCAATCATTGAGCTTTCCTAAAATAGTCATCTTGGAATAGCATTAGCTCAATGAGCTATATGTTGTTATGAATTACCAAAACCACCTAGGGATAGTTGCACTTTCAGTCCCCAAAGGTGGCTCGTTCCGTACCGAAACCATCATGCTTGTTGTGAGAAGCTCTGGTTTGTGAGAATCTTATACCCAAACCAGCCCCAAATGGGACAAATATTTTACCACGGCATGTTTATGCCGCTCCATGATAGCATGCCAAGTTTCATGAATTTCAGATGAGTTTTGGATTTACTAGAATTTAAAAGCCAGGTATCTCAACGTTTTGCCGGCAATCAAGAGTGCCATGGTGTTTGCAATTCATTCCCATTTCTTGCATGGGACCTAAGCATGCACCCAAGGACACAGATTTGATTTTTCAACCAATTTATATGCACTGGAGCATGTGCATGTATTTCAAATTTGAATTATGCACATAAAATGCCTAGAAAACCCAGTTAATGTATAAAAATGTCCAAACGAGCCTCAAAAAATTCCAAAACTTAACACAACAGTACTGTTGTTCTATGTTGGCACTAGAAATTTTTTGAAAGCAATAAAAGGCAACGGATATCGTTTCATCCCCAAAGTTGGCACGTTCCGTACTGAAACCATCAGGCTTGTTGTGAGAAGCTCTGGTTTGTGAGAAGCTTATACCCAAACCTGCCCCAAATGGGACAAATTTTTTACCATAGCATGTTGATGCCGCTCCATGATAGCATGCCAAGTTTCATGAATTTCACATGAGTTTTGGATTTACTAGAATTTAAAAACCATGTATCTCAACATTTTACTGGCAATCAACAGTGCCCTTGTGTTTGAAATTCATTTCCATTTCTTGCATGGGACCTAAGCATGCACCCAAGGACACAAATTTGGGTTTTCAACCAATTTATATGCAGTGGAGCATGTGCATGTATTTCAAATTTGAATTATGCACATAAAATGCCTAGAAAACCCAGTTAATGTATAAAAATGTCCAAACGAACCATGAGAAATTCCAAAACTTAACACAACACCCCTGTTTATCTATGTTGACACTAGAAAATTTTTGAAATCAATAAGCGGCAACAGATATCGTTTCGTCCCCAAAGGTGGCTCGTTCCGTACCGAAACCATCATCCTTGTTGTGAGAAGCTCTGGTTTGTGAGAAGCTTATACCCAAACCTGCCCCAAATGGGACAAATATTTTACCACGGCATGTTTATGCCGCTCCATGATAGCATGCCAAGTTTCATGAATTTCAGATGAGTTTTGGATTTACTAGAATTTAAAAGCCAGGTATCTCAACGTTTTGCCGGCAATCAAGAGTGCCATGGTGTTTGCAATTCATTCCCATTTCTTGCATGGGACCTAAGCATGCACCCAAGGACACAGATTTGATTTTTCAACCAATTTATATGCACTGGAGCATGTGCATGTATTTCAAATTTGAATTATGCACATAAAATGCCTAGAAAACCCAGTTAATGTATAAAAATGTCCAAACGAGCCTCAAAAAATTCCAAAACTTAACACAACAGTACTGTTGTTCTATGTTGGCACTAGAATTTTTTTGAAAGCAATAAAAGGCAACGGATATCGTTTCGTCCCCAAAGTTGGCACGTTCCGTACTGAAACCATCAGGCTTGTGTGAGAAGCTCTGGTTTGTGAGAAGCTTATACCCAAACCTGCCCCAAATGGGACAAATTTTTTACCACAGCATGTTGATGCCGCTCCATGATAGCATGCCAAGTTTCATGAATTTCACACGAGTTTTGGATTTACTAGAATTTAAAAACCATGTATCTCAACATTTTGCTGGCAATCAACAGTGCCCTTGTGTTTGAAATTCATTTCCATTTCTTGCATGGGACCTAAGCATGCACCAAAGGACACAAATTTGGGTTTTCAACCAATTTATATGCAGTGGAGCATGTGCATGTATTTCAAATTTGAATTATGCACATAAAATGCCTAGAAAACCCAGTTAATGTATAAAAATGTCCAAACGAACCATGAGAAATTCCAAAACTTAACACAACACCCCTGTTTATCTATGTTGACACTAGAAATTTTTTGAAATCAATAAGCGGCAACAGATATCGTTTCGTCCCCAAAGGTGGCTCGTTCCGTACCGAAACCATCATGCTTGTTGTGAGAAGCTCTGGTTTATGAGAAGCTTATACCCAAACCTGCGCCAAATGGGACAAATTATTTACCACGGCATGTTAATGCCGCTCCAAGATACCATGCCAAGTTTCATGAATTTCATATGAGTTCTGGATTTACTAGAATTTAAAAACCATGTATCTCAATGTATTGTCGACAATCAACAATGCCCTAGTGTTTGAAATTCATTCCCATTTCTTGCATGGGACCTAAGCATGCACCCAAGGAAACAGATTTGATTTTTCAACCAATTTATATTCACTGGAGCATGTCCATGTATTTCAAATTTGAATTATGCACATAAAATGCCTAGAAAACCAAGTTAATGTATAAAAATGTCCAAACGAGCCCCGAAAAATTCCAAAACTTAACACAACAGTCTTGTTGTTCTATATTGGAACTAGAAAATATTTTGAAAGCAATAAGAGGCAACGGATATCGTTTTGTCCCCAAAGGTGGCACGTTCCATACCGAAACCATCAGGCTTGTTGTGAGAAGCTCTGGTTTGTGAGAAGCTTATATCCAAACATGCCCCAAATGGGACAATTTCTTTACCATGGCATGTTTATGCCGCTCCATGATAACATGCCAAGTTTCATGAATTTCAGACGAGTTTTTGGATTTACTATAATTTAAAAGGCAGGTATCTCAACGTTTTTCCGGTAATCAAAAGTGCCCTGGTCTTTGTAATTCATTCCCATTTCTTGCATGAGACCTAAGCATGCACCCAAGGACACAGATTTGATTTTTCAACCAATTTATATGCACTGGAGCATGTGCATGTATTTCAAATTTGAATTATGCACATAAAATGCCTAGACACCCCAGATAATGTATAAAAATGTCCAAACGAAACATGAAAAATTCCAAAACTTAACACAACACTCATGTTGTTCTATGTTGACACTACAAAAATTTTGAAAGCAATAAGAGGCAACGTATATTGTTTCGTCCCCAAAGGTGGCACGTTCCGTACCGAAACCACCAGGCTTGTTGTGAGAAGCTCTGGTTTATGAGAAGTTTATACCCAAACCTGACCCAAATGGGACAAATTTTTTACCACGGCATGTTGATGCCGCTTCATGATAGCATGCCAAGTTTCGTGAATTTCACACGAGTTTTGGATTTACTAGAATTTAAAAACCAGGTATCTCAACATTTTGCTGGCAATCAACAGTGCCCTTGTGTTTGAAATTCATTTCCATTTCTTGCATGGGACCTAAGCATGCACCCAAGGACACAAATTTGATGTTTCAACCAATTTATATGCACTGGAGCATGCGCATGTATTTCAAATTTGAATTATGCACATAAAATGCCTAGAAAACCCAGTTAATGTATGAAAATGTCCGAACGAACCCCGAAAAATTCCAAAACTTAACACAACACTCCTGTTGTTCTATGTTGGCACTAGAATTTTTTTTGAAATCAATGAGGCAACGGATATCGTTTCGTCTCCAAAGGTGGCACGTTCCGTACCGAAACCATCAGGCTTGTTGTGAGAAGCTTATACCCAAACATACCCCAAATGGGGTAAATTTTTTACCACGACATGTTGATGCCGCTCCATGATAGCATGCCAAGTTTCATGAATTTCACACGAGTTTTGGATTTACTAGAATTTAAAAGGCAGGTATCTCAATGTTTTGCCGGCAATCAACAGTACCCTGGTGTTTGAAATTCATTCTCATTTCTTGCATGGGACCTAAGCATGCACCCAAGGACACATATTTGATTTTTCAACCAATTTATATGTACTGGAGCATGTTCATGTATTTCAAGTTTGAATTATGCACATAAAATGCCTAGAAAACCCCGTTAATGTATAAAAATGTCCAAACAAACAACAAAAAATTCCAAAACTTAACACAACACTCCTGTTGTTCTATGTTGGCACTAGAATTTTTTTGAAAGCAATTAGAGGAAACAGATATCGTTTGGTCCACAAAGGTGGCACGTTCCTTACCGAAACCATCACGCTTGTTGTGAGAAGCTCTGGTTTGTGAGAAGTTTATACCCAAACCTGCCCCATATGGGACAATTTTTTTACCACAACATGTTGATGCCGCTCCATGATACCATGCCAAGTTTCATGAATTTCAGACGAGTTCCGGATTACTAGAATTTAGAAACCAGGTATCTCAACGTTTTGCCGGCAATCAACAGTGCCCTGGTGTTTGAAATTCATTCCCATTTTTTGCTTGTGACCTAAGCATGCACCCAAAGACACATATTAGACTTTTCAACCAATTTATATGCACCGAAGCATGTGCATGTAGTAATTTTGAATTGTGCACCTGAAATGGCTAGAAAACCAGTTTAATGTATAAAATGTCCAAACAAACCCTGAATAATTCCAATTCTTTTACGACACACATATAGTTGCATGTTCACTTCAGATAAAAGGTCTAGCAATTCAAACACCGTCCATTGCCGTTGTGACCCCATTATGTAATTCAAAACAAGATGAAAAATCAAGTAGATCCCACACAGTTTATTATCACCAACCGTGTGACATGTAGTACAAAATATCCTGGAACACCGTCGGTGTATAGTACGCCTATAGCTTACACGAGAAGGTCCGTCGGCTATAGTCCACAGCCGACGTGTCAAGCACACTAGGTCGAAGACGGCGAGGACAGCAGCGTGGAGGGCGGCGAGCTTATCGCGCTCTCCTCCGATGATGAGGTCGAAGGCGGGGGCGACGACGGCGTGGGGAGCATCGAGGTGGGCCCCGAGGACGAGGAGATAGACGTCAATGAGTGGAGGAGTGCCTTCCTGAATGACCCCGACGACGGCACCGGCTCGGACCCGGCTCGCGGCACCCGTACATGACGAGGAAGGATTAGGCTGACCTCTACTTCGACCAAAAGTAGTTTAGCTTAGTGTAAATTTATGTTTTATGTTCGGTTATGCAAAACTATCTATGTTTATGTTTGAATGCATGCTACTTTCGGTTGAACCTGCTTTGAACTTGATCAAATTGAAGCTTACAGCGTTAAGTTTAGGGGATCGACTAGAAAAATGCCAAAAATTGCTGGAGTATATACCACTAAGGGTTTTAGTCCTTTAACTTTTCAAGGATCGGCTAGAGATGGCCTTATGTCTTGTTTATTTCAGTTCTTCACAATGTGATACTCTATATGTGCAACTATTTGTCGTACAGTTCAATTTCATTAATAACAGTTTCAACAATACCACTATGAATTACGATATTTGGTTGATGTTAAGGATATTGCAGTTAACATGCCTTTTCATTTTTTTAATAATAACTACTGTACTTTAGACCTGCACAATACCAGATTGAATGATTATCTGCTTGTTTTTAAATGTTATGCCTCATGCAGTTAACACACCTTTCCACTTCTTGTTTTGCTTAACTAGCGTGCTTAAGCCTGCACACTGAAGCTATCATTTGTAGATTATGTTGTCTACCATGGATATATTTGGTTGATGTTTAGCCTGTTGTGCTTAACATTCCTTTATATGTACTCATGCAGGACAATATTGAGAACAGTGTTGTTTTCCATAGAGGTTAGTTTCATCGCATTGCTTATATGTACTCACTGTTCAGGATATCGGTAGCTGGTACCATATAACCTGGGGCTGATTAGGGATTAATCGTTGAATCAGACATTTCACTGAATATATCTGTAACCCATTTATCAGTAGGTTAAGTAGGGCCATATTTAATATATCTGAGGCTACATAGCAACACACTACTGCAGGATGCTGCTAACGTGACACTACGATCAGAGACCCTTCTAGAAACTGTGTGCGATGCCATAATTGCAAACGGTGCTGTATGAAAACCATCAAAAAAAGGTGAAAATGTTTGCGATGCAGGATGCATCAAACACGGTTCAGATTTTAGTTGCATGTGCGATCCAGGGCATACGGTTCAGTCCAATGAATTGATTGCGATGAGGCGGAACACAAGAAACAGGCAGCATGATGAAGGTGTGTGCGATATCGAGCATACGGTTCACTCGGATGAACTATTTGTGATTAGGCAACACAAAAGAAATGGGCAACCAGATGAAGGTGTGTGCGATATACAGCATACGGTTCACTCGGATGAACTGTTTATGATTAGGCAACTGATGTCTACTACACAACCTTCTTCTTGTAGACGTTGTTGGGCCTCCAAGTGCAGAGGTTTGTAGGACAGTAGTAAATTTCCCTCAAGTGGATGACCTAAGGTTTATCAATCCGTGGGAGGTGTAGGATGAAGATGGTCTCTCTGAAACAACCCTGCAACCAAATAACAAAGAGTCTCTTGTGTCCCCAACACACCCAATACAATGGTAAATTATATAGGTGCACTAGTTCAGCGAAGAGATGGTGATACAAGTACAATATGGATGGTAGATATAGGTTTTTGTAATCTGAAATTATAGAAACAGCAAGGTAACAAGTGCTAAAAGTGAGCACAAATGGTATTGCAATGCTACGAAACAAGGCCTAGGGTTCATACTTTCACTAGTGCAAGTTCTCTCAACAATAATAACATAATTGGATCATATAACTATCCCTCAACATGCAACAAAGAATCACCCCAAAGTCACTAATAGCGGAGAACAAACGAAGAGATTATGGTAGGGTACGAAACCACCTCAAAGTTATTCTTTCTAATCGATCTATCATAGAGTTCATACTAGAATAACACCTTAAGACACAAATCAACCAAAACCCTAATGTCACCTAGATACTCCAATGTCACATCAAGAATCTGCGGGTATGATTATACGATATGCATCACACAATCTCAAATTCATCTATTCAACCAACACAAAGAATTTCAAAGAGTGCCCCAAGGTTTCTACCGGAGAGTCAAGACGAAAACGTGTGCCAACCCCTATGCATAAGTTCACGAGGTCACGGAACTCGCAAGTTGATCACCAAAACATACATCAAGTGGATCACGTGATATCCCATTGTCACCACAGATAAGCACATGCAAGACATACATCAAGTGTTCTCAAATCCTTAAAGACTCAATCCGATAAGATAACTTCAAAGGGAAAACTCAATCCATTACAAGAGAGTAGAGGGGAAGAAACATCATAAGATCCAACTATAATAGTAAAGCTCACGATACATCAAGATCGTGCCGACTCAAGAACACGAGAGAGAGAGAGAGAGAGATCAAACACATAGCTATTGGTACATACCCTCAGCCCCGACGGTGAACTACTCCCTCCTCGTCATGGAGAGCGCCGGGATGATGAAGATGGCCACCGGAGAGGGATTCCCCCCTCCGACAGGGTGCCAGAACGGGTGTAGATTGGTTTTCGGTGGCTACGGAGCCTTCTGGCGGCGGAACTCCCGATCTATTCTGTTCCTCGATGTTTTTAGGGTATATGGACATTTATAGGCGAAAGAAGTCGGTCAGGGGAGCCACGAGGGGCCCACGAGGGTGGGGGGCGCGCCTCCCTGCCTCGTGGCTTCCTCGAAGCTTCCCTGACGTCTACTCCAAGTCTCCTGGATTGCTTCCGTTCCAAAAATAACTCTCCCAAAGGTTTCATTCCGTTTGGACTCCGTTTGATATTCCTTTTCTTTGAAACACTGAAATAGGCAAGAAAACAACAATTTGGGCTGGGCCTCCGGTTAATAGATTAGTCCCAAAAATAATATAAAAGTGTTTAGTAAAGCCCATAAACATCTAAAACAGGTAATATAATAGCATGGAACAATCAAAAATTATAGATACGATGGAGACGTATCAAGCATCCCCAAGCTTAATTCCTGCTCGTCCTCAAGTAGGTAAATGATAAAAATAGAATTTTTGATGTGGAATGCTACCTAACTTATTTATCAATGTAATTCTATTTATTGTGGCAAGAATATTAGATCCAAAATATTCAAGACAAAATTTTAATATTGACATAAAATAATAATACTTCAAGCATACTAACCAAGCAATTATGTCTTGTCAAAATAACATGGCCAAAGAAAGCTATCCCTACAAAATCATATAGTCTGGCTATGCTCTATCTTCATCACACAAAATATTTAAATCATGCACAACTCCTATGACAAGCCAAGCACTTGTTTCATACTTTTGATGTTCTCAAACTTATTCAATCTTCACGCAATACATGAGCGTGAGACATGGATATAGCACTATAGGTGGAATAGAATGGTGGTTGTGGAGAAGACAAAAATGAGAAGATAGTCTCACATCAACTAGGTGCATCGACGGGCTATGGAGATGCCCATCAATAGATATCAATGTAAGTGAGTAGGGATTGCCATGCAACGGATGCACTAGAGCTATAAGTATGTGAAAGCTGAAAAAGAAACTAACTGGGTGTGCATCCAATTCGCTTGCTCACGAAGACCTAGGGCATTTTGAGGAATCCCATCATTGGAATATACAAGCCAATTTCTATAATGTAAAATTTCCACTAGTTTATGAAAGTGACAACATAGGAGACTCTCTATCATGAAGATCATGGTGCTACTTTGAAGCACAAGTGTGGAAAAAGGATAGTAACATTGTCCCTTCTCTCTTTTTCTCTCATTTTTTTGGGCCTTCTCTTTTTTATGGCCTCTTTTTTTCTCTTTTTTCGTCCAGAGTCTCATCCCGACTTGTGGGGAATCATAGTCTCCATTATCCTTTCCTCACTGGGACAATGCTCTAATAATGATGATCATCACACTTTTATTTACTTACAACTCAAGAATTACAACTCAATACTTAGAACAAAATATGACTCTATATGAATGCCTCCGGCAGTGTACCGGGATGTGCAATGAATCAAGAGTGGCATGTATGAAAGAATTATCATCAGTGGCTTTGCCACAAATACGATGTCAACTACATGATCATGCAAAGCAATATGACAATGATGAAGCGTGTCGTAATAAACGGAACGGTGGAAAGTTGCATGGCAATATATCTCGGAATGGCTATGGAAATACCATAATAGGTAGGTATGGTGGCTGTTTTGAGGAAGATAAATGGTGGGTTTATGTTACCGGCGAAAGTTGCATGGTACTAGAGAGGCTAGCAATGGTGGACTCAACATTAGTCATAAAGAACTCACATACTTGTTGCAAAAATCTATTTGTTATCGAAAAAAGTACTATGTGCATGCCCCTAGGGGGATAGATTGGTAGGAAAAGACCATCGCTCATCCCCGGCCACCACTCATAAGGAAGACAATCAATAAATAAATCATGCTCCGACTTCATCACATAACGTTTCACCATACGTGCATGCTACGGGAATCACAAACTTTAACACAAGTATCTCTCAAATTCACAACTACTCAACTAGCATGACTCTAATATCACCATATTCATATCTCAAAACAATCATCAAGTATCAAACTTCTCGTAGTATTCAATGCAATCTATATGAAAGTTTTTATTATACCCATCTTGAATGCCCATCGTAGTAGAACTAATTTTATAACCCAAGAAAATTACCATGATGTTCGAAATACTCTCAAAATAATATAAGTGAAGCATGAGAGTTCATCTAATTCTTCAAAATAAAACCACCGCCGTGCTCTAAAAAGATATAAGTGAAGCACTAGAGCAAATGACAAACTACTCCGAAAGATATAAGCGAAGCACAATGAGTAGTTGAATAATTATGCAACTATGTGAAGACTCTCTAACATTTAGGAATTTTATATCTTGGTATATTATTCAAACAGCAAGAAAAACAAAATAAAATAAAATGATGCTCCAAGCAAAACAAATATCATGTGGTGAATAAAAATATAGCTCCAAGTAAAGGTACCGATGAACGAAGACGAAAGAGGGGATGCCTTCCGGGGCATCCCCAAGCTTAGGCTTTTGGTTGTCCTTGAATATTACCTTGGTGTGTCTTGGGAATCCCCGAGTTTAGGCTCTTGCCACTCCTTATTCCATAGTCCATCGAATCTTCACCCAAAACTTGAAAACTTCACAACACAAAACTTAACAGAAAACTCGTAAGCTCCGTTAGTATAAGAAAATAAATCACCACCTAGGTACTGTTGTGAACTCATTATAAATCCATATTGGTGTAATATCTACTGTATTCCAACTTCTCTGTGGTTCATACCCTCCTATACTACTCATAGATCCACCAAAATAAGCAAACAACACAATGAAAACAGAATCTGTCAAAAACAGAACAGTCTGTAGTAATCTGTATCAAACGTATACTTATGTAACTCCTAAAATTCTGAAATAAATTGGTGGACCTGAGTAATTTGTCTATTAATCGTGTTCAAAAATAATCAACTTAATCGCACTTTCCAATAAAAATGGAAGAAAATCTCGTGAGCGCTAAAGTTTCTATTTTTTACAGCAATATCGCAAAGACTTTCCCCAAGTATTCCCAAAGGTTCTACTTGGCACAAACACTAATTAAAAGCATAAAACCACATCTAAACAGAGGCTAGATGAATTATTTATTACTAAACAGGAGAAAAAATCAAGGGACAAAAATAAAATTGGGTTGCCTCCCAACAAGCGCTATCGTTTAACGCCCCTAGCTAGGCATGAGGATTTCAATGATGCTCACATAAAATATAAGAATTGTAACATAAAGAGAGCATCAGAAGAATATGACTAGCACATTTAAGTCTAACCCACTTCCTATGCATAGGGATTTTGTGAGCAAACAACTTGTGGGAACCATAATCAACTAGCATGGGAGGGCAAAACAAGCATAACTTCTAAACTTTAAGCACATAGAGAGGAAACTTGATATTATTGCAATTCCTACAAGAATATGTTCCTCCCTCATAGTAATTTTAAGTAGCATCATGAATGAACTCAACAATATAACCAGCACCTAAAGCATTCTTTTCATGATCTACAAGTATGCAAAGTTGACACTCTTCCAAAATAGTGGGATTAACATTAACTAAAGTCATGACCTCTCCAAACCCACTTTCATAGCTATCACAATAAGATTCAACACCCTCCAAAATAGTGGGATCATTACTTCCTAAAGTTGACACTCTTCCAAGCCCACTTTCATCAATATAATCATCATAAATAGGAGGCATGCTATCATCAAAATAAATTTTCTCATCAAAACTTGGGGGAATCTTCTTCAAACATAACATCCCCAAGCTTGTGGCTTTGCATATCATTAGCATCATGGATATTCAAAGAATTCATACTAACAACATTGCAACCATGCTCATCATTCAAATATTTAGTGCCAAACATTCTAATGCATTCTTCTTCTAGCACTTGAGCACAATTATCAGAATCCTTATTCTCACGAAAGACATTAAAAACATGAAGCATATGAGGTACCCTCAATTCCATTTTTTTGTAATTTTCTTTTATAGACTAAACTATTGATAAAACAAGAAACTAAAAGATTTTATTACAAGATCTAAAGATATACCTTCAAGCACTCACCTCCCTAGCAACGGCTCCAGAAAAGAGCTTGATGTCTACTACACAACCTTCTTCTTGTAGACGTTGTTGGGCCTCCAAGTGCAGAGGTTTGTAGGACAGTAGCAAATTTCCCTCAAGTGGATGACCTAAGGTTTATCAATCCGTGGGAGGCGTAGGATGAAGATGGTCTCTCTCAAACAACCCTGCAACCAAATAACAAAGAGTCTCTTGTGTCCCCAACACACCGAATACAATGGTAAATTGTATAGGTGCACTAGTTCGGCGAAGAGATGGTGATATGCTACCTCTTGAGCACTGCGTTGGATTTCCTTGAAGAGGAAAGGATGATGCAGCAAAGTAGCGTAAGTATTTCCCTCGGTTTTTGAGAACCAAGGTATCAATCTAGTAGGAGGCTACGCGTGAGTCCCTCGTACCTGCACAAAGCAAATAACTCCTCGCAACCAACGCGATAAGGGGTTGTCAATCCCTTCACGGTCACTTACGAGAGTGAGATCTGATAAATATGATAAGATAATATTTTTGGTATTTTTATGATAAAGATGCAAAGTAAAATAAAAGCAAAGTAAAAAGCAAAGGAAATAACTAAGTATTGGAAGATTAATATGATGAAGATAGACCCGGGGCCATAGGTTTCACTAGTGGCTTCTCTCAAGAGCATAAGTATTTTACGGTGGGTGAACGAATTACTGTTGAGCAATTGACAGAATTGAGCATAGTTATGAGAATATCTAGGTATGATCATGTATATAGGCATCACATCCGAGACAAGTAGACCGACTCCTGCCTGCATCTACTACTATTAATCCACTCATCGACCGCTATCCAGCATGCTTCTAGAGTATTAAGTTCATGAAAACAGAGTAACGCCTTAAGAAAGATGACATGATGTAGAGGGATAAATTCATTCAATATGATAAAAACATGATATTGTTGTCCTCGATGGCCACAATACAATATGTGCCTTGCTACCCCTACTGTCACTCTGAAAGGACACCACAAGATTGAACCCAAAGCTAAGCACTTCTCCCATTGCAAGAAAGATCAATCTAGTAGGCCAAACCAAACTGATAATTCAAAGAGACTTGCAAAGATAACCAATCATACATAAAAGAATTTAGAGAAGATTCAAATATTGTTCATAGATAATCTTGATCATAAACCCACTATTCATCGATCTCAACAAACACACCGCAAAAAGAAGATTACATCGAATAGATCTCCACAAGAGAGGGGGAGAACATTGTATTGAGATCCAAAAAGAGAGAAGAATCCATCTAGCTAATAACTATGGACCCGAAGGTCTGAGGTAAACTACTCACACTTCATCGGAGAGGCTATGGTGTTGATGTAGAAGCCCTCCGTGATAGATGCCCCCTCCGGCAGAGCTCCGGAACAGGCCCCAAGATGGGATCTCATGGATACAGAAAGTTACGGCGGTGGAATTAGGGTTTTGGCTCCGTATCTGATCGTTTGGGGGTACATATGTATATATAGGAGGAAGGAGTACGTCGGTGGAGCAACAGGGGGCCCACGAGGGTGGAGGGCGCGCATGGGGGGTAGGCGTGCCCCCTACCTCGTGGCCTCCTTTGTTTCTTGACGTAGGGTCCAAGTCTCATGGATCATGTTCGATGAGAAAATCACGTTCCCGAAGGTTTCATTCCGTTTGGACTCTGTTTGATATTCGTTTTCTTCGAAACCCTAAAATAGGCAAAAACAACAATTCTGGGCTAGGCCTCTGGTTAATAGGTTAGTCCCAAAAATAATTTAAAAGTGGATAATAAAGCCCAATAAGGTCCAAAACAGTATATAATATAGCATGGAGCAATCAAAAATTATAGATACGTTGGAGACGTATCAAGCATCCCCAAGCTTAATTTTTGCTCGTCCTCGAGTAGGTATATGGTAAAAACAGAATTTTTGATGCGGAGTGCTACTTGGCATAATTTTAATGTAATTCTTCTTAATTGTGGTATGAATATTCAGTTTTGAAAGATTCAAGATAAAAGTTTAATATTGACATAAAAATAATAATACTTCAAGCATACTAACAAAGCAATCATGTCTTCACAAAATAACATGGCCAAAGAAAGTTATCCCTACAAAAATCATATAGTCTGGCTATGCTCTATCTTCATCACACAAAGTATTTAAATCATGCACAACCCCAATGACAAGCCAAGCAGTTGTTTCATACTTTTGACATTCTCAAACTTTTTCAATCTTCACGCAATACATGAGCGTGAGCCATGGATATAGCACTATAAGTGGAATAGAATGGTGGTTGTGGAGAAGACAAAAAGGGAGAAGATAGTCTCACATCAACTAGGCATATCAACGGGCTATGGAGATGCCCATCAATAGATATCAATGTGAGTGAGTAGGTATTGCCATGCAATGGATGCACTAGAGCTATAAGTATATGAAAGCTCAACAAAAGAAACTAAGTGGGTGTGCATCCAACTTGCTTGCTCATGAAGACCTAGGGCATTTTGAGGAAGCCCATCATTGGAATATACAAGCCAAGTTCTATAATGAAAAATTCCCACTAGTATATGAAAGTGATAACATAAGAGACTCTCTATCATGAATATCATGGTGCTACTTTGAAGCACAAGTGTGGTAAAAGGATAGTAACATTGTCCGTTCTCTATTTTTCTCTCATTTTTTTATTTGGCCCTTTTCTCCTTTTTATGGCCTCTTTTATTTCTTCCCTTTTTTTTTTTTTCTTCCGGAGTCTCATCCCGACTTGTGGGGGAATCATAGTCTCCATCATCCATTCCTCACTCGGACAATGCTCTAATAATGATGATCATCACACTTTTATTTTCTTACAACTCAACAATTACAACTCGATACTTAGAACAAAATATGACTCTATATGAATGCCTCCGGCAGTGTACCAGGATATGCAATGAATTAGGAGTGACATGTATGAAAGAATTATGAATGGTGGCTTTTCCAGAAATACGATGTCAACTACATGATCATGCTAAGCAATATGACAATGATGGAGTGTGTCATAATAAACAGAACGGTGGAAGTTGCATGGCAATATATCTCGGAATGGCTATGGAAATGCCATAATAGGTAGGTATGGTGGCTATTTTGAGGAAGGTATATGGTGGGTGTATGATACCGGCGAAAGGTGCGCGGTATTAGAGAGGCTAGCAATGGTGGAAGGAAGAAAAGTGCGTATAATCCATGGACTCAACATTAGTCATAAAGAACTCATATACTTATTGCAAAAATCTACAAGTTATTAAAGCAAAGTATTATGTGCATGCTCCTAGGGGGATAGATTGGTAGGAAAATACCATCGCTCGTCCCCGACCGCCAGTCATAAGGAAGACAATCAAAAAATAAATGATGCTCCGACTTCATCACATAACAGTTCACCATACATGCATGCTATGGGAATCACAAACTTTAACACAAGTATTTCTCAAATTCACAACTACTCAACTAGCACAAATTTAATATCACCATCTTCATATCTCAAAACAATTATCAAGCATCAAACTTCTCATAGCATTCAACACACTCATAAGAAAGTTTTTACTGTTCTTGAATACCAAGCATATTAGGATTATTTAAGCAAATTACCATGCTATTTAAGACTCTCAAAATAATCTAAGGTGAGCATGAGAGATCAATAGTTTCTATAAAACAATTCCACCACCGTGCTCTAAAAGATATAAGTGAAGTACTAGAGCAAAACTATATAACTCAAAAGATATAAGTGAAGCACATAGAGTATTCTAACAAATTCCAAATCATGTATGGCTCTCTCAAAATGTGTGTACAGCAAGGATGATTGTGGTAAACTAACAAATAAATAATCAAATCATAAAAGACGCTCAAAGCAAAACACATATCATGCGGTGAATAAAAATATAGCTCCAAGTAAAGTTACCGATAGAAGTAGACGAAAGGGGGATGCCTTCTGGGGCATCCCCAAGCTTTGGCTTTTAGGTGTCCTTAGATTATCTTGGGGGTGCCATGGGCATCCCCAAGCTTAGTCTCTTGCCACTCCTTGTTCCATAGTCCATCAAATCTTTACCCAAAACTTCAAAACTTAACAACACAAAACTTAAAGTAGAAAATCTCGTGAGCTCCGTTAGCGAAAGAAAACAAAAGACCACTTCAAGGTACTGTAATGAACTCATTCTTTATTTATATTGGTGTTAAAACTACTGTATTACAACTTCTATATGGTTTATAAACTATTTTACTAGCCATAGATTCATCAAAATAAGCAAACAACACACGAAAAACAGAATCTGTCAAAAACAGAACAGTCTGTAGTAATCTGTAGCTAGCACACGATCTGGAACCCCAAAAATTCTAAAATAAATTTCTGGACGTGAGGAATTTATCTATTAATCATCTTCAAAAAGAATTAACTAAATATAACTTTCCAAATAAAAATGGCAGAAGTTCTCGTGAGCGCTAAAGTTTCTTTTTTTTACAGCAAGATATCAAGACTTTCCCCAAGTCTTCCCAACGGTTCTACTTGGCACAAACACTAATTAAACAAAAAAAACACAACCAAAACAGAGGCTAGATAAATTATTTATTACTAAAGAGGATCAAAAAGCAAGGAATAAAAATAAAATTGGGTTGCCTCCCAACAAGCGCTATCGTTTAACGCCCCTAGCT